>NW_015150871.1:129015-181196 GCF_000732505.1 Cyprinodon variegatus | reverse complement strand
AATTGAATTAAATCTGTGCAACCCATAATTGTTAGAATAAAATAACTCAAACCAGCTTCATTGATGTGCTGCAGCTTCAAATTAAATTGGAGCATCTTGCAGTGTTACGCCTGGATGTTTTGCACCCAATGTTTTAAGCTAGCGGCTGATGGTTGGTGCCTCCTGCTGACGTTCAGTGCGAGACGAAAAGCCACTCTAAGCAGTGACGGTTCCACGTGTCTTTCTGTACAAACCTGCTAAGAAGAAAAAAACAAATTTTAATCTGCTTCGTTTTGTCTTTTATGTGAAGGAAGGACTGATGATCCTTGTAAACTGCTGTGCACTGAGAACACTGAAATAATTTAATTCTTCTAAAGTTTTCCTTCACATTGGTAGCAGTAAATCCGAAACCCTTTAAATGTAATTATAGATGGTAATGTCACTTTTTTTCCCAACTCCTCGCTTTTAATTGGTAATTACAGCCTAAACTATACCTATATGTACGCTGCCAACACAGATGCATTGCTGAATTTATACAACTGATCATCTCTGTGTCGTTATCTTGCCCGTAGTGCATTTTTATCATCAAGATCCAAACCAAAAAAAAAAATATGTATGAAATTTGATATGAAGAAAAAGACTCCTTCAGATCTTCATGATGGTTAATGCACAGCCTTTTATGTAAGATGATGTAAAAATATGCATCTCAAAAGTCACCTTCACTGGTATGGAGCTGACATTGTGTTTATGAATGATTCTAATTGTATGGTTCCTGGATGAAATGTATGTTAAATGTTTGTCCTTATATGTGTATCTGTCTGTGAGTGTGTATACAGGTATTTTCTTCCTTTAAACAACTGTGTGGTATTCTTTCATGCAAATGCAATTGTCGATGGAAGGATTAGAGAACACGTTTGATGGCCTTTGAATCTGTAGGGGTGGGGTGTTATAGATAGGTGGGCATGGGTTGTGGTCTTCTTTTATAGTTTTAGAGTCGAGCAGGTCAGCAAACGTTCAGTATCACTGCCTTAAGTCAGTCAGCAAAGCTATCTGTTGAATTGAATATCCATAAATCCATCAGATCGGATCGCTTTCAGTCTAGTCTGAGACAGCCATGCTTCCTGGCTTTGATGGGTCTCTGTTTTGTTGATCTGCTTCCCAGTTGCAGGGGAGTTCAGATAAGATAAGAGCTGCTGATATCACAGAAAACTAATCTGTCGCTGGGAATTGTTCACACTGAGCAGCTGGTAGAAACTATTAGATTTATTCCAATGAGTTTTAAAACTTCTACAGTTTTTATGGGCTGCCTATTAGCAGCTGCAGAGTTTTACCGATTCCTTAGTTCCAGCATGGTATCTGCATTCATGGCTTAGCATAATAAGCCACAGAGGATTTAATTTCTGTTTTGCTGCTACATTCTCATGTCCCAATTGTTCTTATCAGTGTGTAGTTAGTGTGGATGCTACTAGCTTTGGGTATGTGAAGCTTTAACCTGCCAATATTGATTATAGCCAAATCAGAGAGATAATATATATGATAAAATAGTTGAATTAGGAGCAGAGGTGATGTAACATTGTGTGTGTGATAGAAGGGTCACTGGAAAACAGGGTTTAGCTAAATTATTTAAACAAATTAGCTTAGAGTTGACATTTTCAGCTATATTTAGCATAATCTATGACACTAAACCTGGTTAGCTCAGTTAGCATTGCTAACTAAAAAGCAGTTCAGTACAGATTGTAGATTTAAACCTTAACTCGGCTTTTTATATTTAAATCCAGCATCTTCCATAAACTCAGCTTAAAAGGCTCAAAGCAGTTTTATTGTCCCTTTTTAGCCTTCCTGTTATCTTTGGTAAATCAAAATGAAACCCAGATGGTTTGAAGCAGGTGTTTTATTTATTTTTTTTGTTAACTAAACATCACTCTGCTTCCACTGATTGCAAACTGATGCCTCCTCCTTCAGTAACCACATCCACACCAAAGAGTGTTTTTACCTCAACCTGGTAGCACTTTGATATGTCAGGATCCCTCTTTGTAAACTGATTTTCACCTTATTTAGGATGAGGGGAGACTGAAAACGAGCCATTTCAGGTGGATCTCTGATACTTGGTTAAATGCTACTGGGCAAATATTAACGTTTAAAATATTGTAGGCATTATTTTAAACACCAGAATGTAAAAATCTCAGAGCATGTTTAATATTCAGCCCAGTCTCCAAAGTTCTCGTGAGTTTATTTAAGTCTTTAAAGAATCCAGGCAGTAGTCAGACATTCAGCTGATCTGCTTTTGCTGCACTGCTCATTTTTACTTCACTGTTTTACGGCTCTAGAAATGCGTTTCGGATCATCATACTTTTGGACAAAAACCTATCTAGTCTCAAACGTCTATATGTTGGCCTTGGCTCTGAACAGAAAAAAGCCAGTGAAGACCACAGCTTCTGACCTGCTTTTTTTTAATTTAATTTCTAATTATACCCGTCTGTTTTGCTGCTCTTTTGTCTCGATCTATTCATTTTAATGATGGTAGTTGTTTTCCTTCCCAAAAATGAGGTGCATTTAGTAGAATATTATTTTACCGTTTTGATACTATCTCAGTTCTTACCTCAGATTAATATTATTTTGTATGACTAGGGAGAAAATATCACAGTAAATATCCTTATTTACAATGTGGCCATACTGCCTTCACATTTGTACATAAATCTAAGGGGGTGCAACTCAAAGCAGAGAAGGAAGGTTAGATAGATGACCACGCTATATACCATTATTTTTGTCAGAATGGCCATTTTTGTACCAACAGAAGAATATCCGAAACGGCTCGACAGAAGCGGTGCTGTTTATCGTCTTTGGGTTTGTCAAACCTTTAGTTCCTGCGTGAGTGGAGTCCTGTATGAATGCCGTGTTGTATAATGGATGATACAAAACAAAAAAAGAAAACGTGGTTGTGAATACTTTTTCTTTAAGCTGATTTAATCGTATGTATATGTTGTTTTAAAACATTTTTTCCCAACATAACTGAGATTTTAACTAACATAACTTGCTATATTGTCAAGAATACACTGATTAAAAATGCCACCCTCTAAGTTGCGAATCTGTCTTTTCACTCTTTTTCTTCAAAGATGATGTGCATCCATTATTTTTTCAGTAAAGACTTGAAGTTTCTGTTATCAGCTAAAACAAGCACAGCGTGGAGCTAAATAAGTTAAACCATCTGCAGGGATTAGAGTTTAAAAAATGTTTGATCCGTCTTGAAGCAGAATCTAAGCTGCTTATTCTTGGTGCTGAAACTTATAAAGGATTATATGGGAACTTTTCTGTCCCTTCAACCTTTCTGTTATCTGCAGAAATTCTTGCTCTCACTCTCCCAGATGGAAAACAGACTTTTATAGTCTTAGCAGCTTCTTACTTTCAGCCTTCTTCCTATATCATTAAATATCTTTACAGTCAACACAATCCAATGTTAGTTTTAGTTAAAGTAACCATTTTAGCCTGGGATACGTGTGCTCAACTAAAATAGCCATTTGAGCTAATTAAAAGCAACCTGATGACCAATTTCAATCCTCTGTAGAAGTTGGTATAAGTTTTTTCTTAAGGAGTTTGAAGCATTTATTCGTACAGGTTGCTAGGTGAGGATGACAAAGCATAGAAGGAATTTTTTGATGACATCTTTGGCCTCTTTTTTTTCCATAATACAAAATGAATCATATAATGCATTTAAATATTGAAAGAGAAAAAGTACAAATTTGCAGTATAAATATCAGTTTTTGGACTGGAGATGCAGCTGCGAAGCAATCAACAAGACGGGGCAGAGCAGAGTGGATTGGATAAGGATGCTTTGGTCCTGCAGTGTTTGCAGAAAGACGCTGCTTTTGATCGCTGAGTGACCCAGTCTGCCACCATCTGCTGGAGTACCAACATAAGAGCCATTAGAGCAGCTCTGATGGGCTCCTCTAAAAGCTGGAGATGCTTTCACAAAGATGTAATTTTTTTTTTACATGAAGAGCATAAGAGAAAACCCTGAGCATCCTCTTCATTTAGAGAGCTTAACAACTAAATGTCTTCAGTTAGAGGCCTCTTGGATCCGCTAGGACAGAGCACTGCTGGAAATCCTTCCCTCAGCATCTAAAACTCCTTGAAGAAACTCAAAGATTCATTAAAAAATCTTAAAATTGAATATGGACTAAGTCACATTTCTGAGATATAATGTTGAAAATTAACACCTGATATCATATATGGCTGTTGTAAAGAATTAAAAAGAGGTAATATTCTATTTTTCAGTTAAAGCAATGGCAGGCACAATGCTTGGCAATCTCTATTGAAGAGAATTTTCCTCTAAGTTCATTGGTATCAAAGAGGCAAACATCAAATTGCTGATGGATAATATGTAGCAGCCATATTGGACACTGGAAATCAAACTTTAGGTTACAAATCACCAATTTTTCAGTACTGATGACACTGATCGCATGCATCACTGTCTAATCAGGTTTGAGTAACCCTTCCCTAGAAAGGCATCCCAACATGGTGTAACCACTACCTTGTTTATCAGTAGGGATGGTGCAGCTATTCGCTTGATCATTTTCCTACACTGCTTCACATTTAAGCCTTAAAATCCCAGTTTAAGTTTTATTAAAAAGGATCAACTTCACGTGTTTCTTATGTTTTGCAGCAAACTAAAATAGGGACATCTTGGGCTTTTTTTCTACAGAAATTAATTCAGTGTTATGTTTTCAGTAGAGGGGCCAACAGGGGCCAGTTCTATTTTAAAATTGGCCCTTCTACTGAAAACATATAAAATATATTTCTTTTGAAGATACGCACTTGCAGATGAGAATGTAACTGATTGATCCTGTGGTGCAATTTAATCTTTTACCTTTACAGTTTACTTTAACAGGTATTTGAGTCACTTTAATCTTCAAACATATTATGTGAATGCACAGAAAAAATAATGCAACCGTTTTTGGTATCTACTTAATCATATTTAGTTACTTTAAAACATTTTTTCCTGTTAACATGGTAGGACATAAAACAATTTTGTTAAAGTAACTTAATATGATTTAGTAGATACCAAATATGGTTGCATTATTTTTTTCTGTTAAATCCAGGGTCTGCGACCTTTTTTGTGTGCCTCCATTTAAAAAAAAATAAAAACTTTGTCCCACCCTGGCCCTTGGTAAATCTAATCTAGAACCGCCACTGGATGTAATATTCTGATCTTGAATTTTGAGTATTTATTTGCAGTAATTAGTAGGAAATCTCCTTAAACATGGGCAGTTCTAAACAGGGGCCAACAGGGGCCAGTACACCTGCAGAACTACTCCTGGCTGTTCTGGCCCCAGTACCAAAGACATAATTTAAAATAAATGTATGGTAAATAAATACTAGTAAGTGCTGGAATAGAAAACACTACTGATAGACTAATTGGACCCAGAGGCGTAGCCAGGCAATAACCAATGTACGTTGAGGGGTGGCCGAAAGTGGATAGGCAACAGAACCTCAGGGTTAAGCTACACTGTTCCAACAGGGAAATTAATGAGCACAACATCCATATTTTCTAAATGAAGATAAACTATCCTTTCGTACAGCCTTTGCTAACAAATAGATGCATAAATGGTGGATACAATTCTTTCAGTTTTAGGCTCTGGGGCAAACATCTTTTCCATTGTCATTACTTATTTTTATCAATCTGCAAAAAAAGATAGTTAAGAGTAAAAATATCCACATAAATTGATTATGTAATGTTTTTATTAAAATAGTTATTTATCTATGATTTCACTGAAGACTCCCAGATGACTTGGAGAGACACATATATTTGCGCTCTCATCAACAGTTAGTAATCTTGGTGTAAGAATGGACTCACAACTCACTTTTGAAGCCCACATAAATAATTTATGCAAGACCTCTTTCTACCGCCTCCGTAATATTTCCAAACTCCGTCCCATTCTCACCCTCCCAGACGCCGAAAAGCTGGTTCATGTCTTTGTCTCCTCCAGACTGGACCATTTTAACGCACTTCTCATTGGGATCCCTAAAAAGAGTGTGCAGAGGCTTCAGTACATTCAAAACTCTACAGCTAGGATCCTGATAAGAGTGCGGAAACATGAGCACATTACCCCCATTCTCTGTTCCCTACACTGGCTTCCCATCTTCACCAGGATTGAATACAAGGTTTCCTTCCTCACACATCAATGCATCCATGGACATGCCCCACTCCAACTTAAAGAACTTATCAACCCACAGAACACAACCCGCTCCCTTTGCTCAACTCACTCAAACCTGCTCCACATTCCCAGAAACGGACTCAAGACCATGGGAGATAGAGCATTTTGCGCTGCTGCCCCACATCTGTGGAATGGCCTCCCTGACACCTTGAGGGCACCTCAATCCACTGAGTGTTTTTTTAAAAAAAGGCTTTAAAACATTTCTTTTTAGCACAACTTTTCGTTGCCTTTAGATGTTTTTTTCTCTTTTAAAACAGCTTTTATTATTATTTTTATGTAATTTTGAAAATTTGTATGTATTTCTTTTTTAATGCTTTTCTTTTTTGTAGTACTTTGAGGTATTTTTGGTGAAAAGTGCAGTCCAAATAAATGTATTATTATTATTATTATTATTATTATTATTATTATTATTATTATTATTATTATTATTATTTATGTGCATAATTAACCACAGTATGTTTGTTGTCAAGGAAATGTTAATATATGAAAAATTAAAATGGTTTGAATATTCTACTTGTGAGTATTACTATTGCCACTGTTTGTATTAGAGGGGGGAAAGTGGGGGTGGCCACAGGGGTGCTCCCCCCATCTAGCTCCGCCCCTGATTGGACCTTTTTGTTTTGTTTTTTTACAGTTTTATCAATAATTTGAAACCTACGCTCCTGGCTTCAGTCATATTGACATTAGATCAGTATTTATTTGCTATATCTGAGGTTTCCAAGGTTACAAATGACTCTTTTTTTATTAGTTTTATATATCACACCTTTTTTTTTTCTCTATGAAAAAATAACTATTACCCGTAAATGTGGTCTAGAACCACCACTGCTTTACACCTGAGCAGTGGATTTCAGACATTGTCGCTGTTCAATGATCTGATTTGGTGTTTCCATGCCCTGAAAACCTCTCCTTATAAGAATGCTGCTCTTTCCTTGGAGTCACATGACCAGGTCAGCAACTATTCCCTCAGCAAAGGGTTGGCTCCATGTGTTTTTATGGTGATCTCATAAATGGAAATTAAATGACTCCCCCTTATATCTAGAGACGGAACCGAATCTGTAGTTCATCATTTGCATGATTTTTCTTTTGCAGATGTTCAGCCTTGCTCGAACTGCAGCTGTGGGATATTTTAAGACCTTTTTCCGGCTTTCATTTTTCATAACTGTTGGTTTTCTTTTAAGCAACTCAATTAAAATCAAGACTTTCACTGCTGTTTTTGCATGCTGCGTCTTTTGGTAACCAAATCCCTCACATGAAGCGCCCCGAGGGGGGAGTTTGGCACACTTTTACGCGCGGCATCCGCCACATCTTGAGCGCATCGCTGACCAGATCTTACACTGAAAGAAGTGCTTACATTAACAAAATAGTTTTATTGAATTAAAAAAAAGGTTATTAAGAAACTTTCAACCAAAAACAAGCTGTTTTTTAGGTGCGTATATGTTGTTTTGCATTTTTCTAACTTATTGGGGGGATGATAGAGAGGAAAAGCTGTTTTTTTAAACTTGCTGCGGTCATTTCTTGCAGTGTCAGGAAGACCACGTCACTGTGTTGAAGAACTCCCACTTTTTCCTTCCAGTTGGATCATCATCCAGCTCTACAGTTAGAGGGGAAACCGGATAAAGACTTGAACTGAAAACGGTTTAATCATGATGACCGGATTTCGACTCAACTTGTCGCCCCTGAAGGAGCCTCTGGGGTTCCTTAAACTGGTAGAATGGGTAAGTTAGATCCGCATCTGTTTCTTTTTTTTTAGGGGAAAAGGAGATCCAAACTCTCCTTCCAATGAAAACCCACAGAGATCAAAGTTTGCCTTCATTTCTTTCACTTTTGCACATTTAAATGCAAATAAATCCTCACGAAATCCTAATTTTCTCATATAATTTTAAATGTGTAAATCCAGATTAGGTTAACATATTTCAAATTTTAGCTGGGTTTGCTTGTTGCAGAAAAATGCAGGCCTTAGAGGAACTCAGTTACAGATTAATACATCTCTAAGCAATAATTGACCCCAAAAACAGCTCTGAAGGACATGTAACATTTTAGCCTACACTCAGAAGGTTCAGATTTAGAGTGTTTTCAGTGAATCTAGATATTGTTTCTATCAGCTGATCATTATTCTCATAATATCCTCATCTACACACTCTGAGTCATCTGACTCAGGACAAGGCAGTGTGTTGAAGTGTGTGTTTTTCTTTACATAAGCCTCATTTAATACAATGGATTTGCTTTTCCAAGCTCCATGTGGAGCTAAGGTATTAATACGGTGAGTAAATAACCAAAACTGCTTTGTCTGGGGAATTTTGGAGGCTTTATCTGCGCATGTGTTGGTCAGGTTTGAAAAAAGTAAAAATTCAAACTTCTACATGGTGCTGAGTCAACTGTTGCTTAACCTAAACCTCATTGTTTTGTTAAAGGGTAAACTTTAACTTTTTCTTTTGGAGGGGGGGTACATTTGGGATATCTGTTCTTTAGCCGGACCAAGATATAAGCAAACTAAGTTGCTTGTCAATTCCTCCAGACCAGAAGGGGGAAATGAAGAGCTCCTGAATTCAGACACAGATGATGGGCTTTTGGGGCTGCATCCTTTTAGTAATCCTTCTTCCATAGGGTGTGTTCAATTTCAACACACCCTATTGTGGTCCAGCTTTGATGACACAAAAAAAGTGGAAATCCACAAAAGCACAGATGCACCATGGACTAATTTTATGCCAGCAAAAGAAAAAATGTTCCAGGTAAACTTCTTTTAGTTTTCTCAGCTTATTTTCTCCTCAGGCAAGCAAACAGAAAAAGACAAACATTTCCTCCATGTTTCTCTTGGGCTGGTATAAAAAAACCATAACCAGATGCACGCTGGTCCTACCATTGACTACCTATTTATATAACATAATTCACCCAAATGAATCATAACTAACAAAAAACAAAGGAACATGACTAAATAACCAAAAAAACATAATCTCATAACGTATATCAAATAATGACGTAAATAAATGTAGCTAGATTATGCACAAAAAAGAAAAAATTGTTAATTATTAACAAATAATAATTGGCTCCTACACCGCCTATATGCTCTGTCGCTTAGCAACCGGGCCTGTTGACACACAAAGCAGGAACAGAATTAAAACAGAACTTCTCACTGCTTTTTAGTTTTATTTATTTATTATTTTGCATTTTCAAGGTGCTTCAACGGGAATATCAAATTTATCATCCCCATTTGGCCGATATATTAGAATCTGTCATCAAATGTCAGTCAAACCCATTTACACAAGGCTAGATAAAACCTTTCAATAAACCAAACATTACCTACCTCATATTTGACTTAATAACCATTAAAAAAAACTATTTTAATTAGTTCCAGATGGAACTGTTCACATACTTTTATTACATTAAAATGCCTTTCCAATATTCTCCACTGTTTGGCGCCAAGTACCTTTTTCCTCTGAGCACGGAGCAGCTGGCTTGCCTGGTCTTGCAATGAATCATGGGATACTCAAAGCTACATAGGATACACTGGGACCCGTCCTTCAAAATGGGCAGAAAGAAGGATGCATTTGTTGGCCACATAATGAGGAGTCTTGGAATCCGAACAGGCCTCGGTGCCACGCTATAACGTAATCAGCCTTCGAATCTGGTCTTCGGAGGACGCATCACCTGAATTCGAACTCAATGATACACTGGATCATTCGAACAATTTGGACAGTCTAGCCTTCAGCAGATTTACCCGCACTCACCTGAGGGTTGTTTCTGTCCCCAAGTGAGCATGACAACATGAATCCCAGAGCTATTCTGCTGTAAAAATGGAGCCAATCATTTTTCTTTTGTATTATTATCCCATTTGATAAAAAACAAAAATAAGAAGTATATAAATGTATTATGCTATTATCTTAAATGGCTAGTATAAACAGTAATAGACATTAAAGTTTAATAAAACCATTCAGTTTTGAAGCTTTGCTTCCATTTCAGCTAAACCGGTTTGCTCAGTAACATATTAAACCCTTAGATTAGCCAAACATCAACTATTCTATTTATTCTGACCTATATATAGCTCAGAAAATGTAAGAATTAATTGATATCTTGATAAATCAAGCAGATATTTTATTATAAAAAACTAAATTCTCACCTAAAAGCATATTTAGAGTTAATTTAGCATCACAATAAGTGTTAGATATAATTTTTAATCAAAGTTTTTGCCACTGACATCCATCTTTGCTGCATCTACTTCAGTCTGCTCCAATCGGCGATAAATCATGGGATAGATCCGGCTATGTTGGATACGCCTGACCTGAAAATTGAGGGAAGACGAGGATGCATGAAGGAGCCTTTCAATTCCCAGGCTTAGTTGTACGCTGCGATGCAATTGACCTACAAATTTGACCTTTGGAACGATGCAGGCCCTAAATTTGGAAACAAAAACATATTTTAGGTGGTCAAATTCAGAAAAACTAAGCCTCATTTTAAATGCTTGCAAGACTTATATGACCTTCATTCTCTTCCCCGTCTGTTACCTTACAACTAGAAATGTTCATGTTATTTATATATATTTTAAAATATAATGAAAAAGGTAACTCTTTAAGGCTGCTAAAAGCTTGGAGTTAACCTTACTGAAGTGTGCCGGCCCCGAAACAATCAGAGCTACAATGGAATGCTTTACATCAGAGCATATTGATGAATATTGATGAGTGGATCAATAAAAGTCCAAAATGTAATCCAGCTGACCTGGTAGAGACAGTTTAGGAATCAAGTGAAGATTTTTTCTTATTATATATCAAATTTTTTACATTTTATTTGTTAAAAAGAAAAAAATTACCTCAACTGAACATTTATATCTATTTCATAAGATCCCAATAAAGCCAGTGGTCATAATACGACAAAATATAAAAAGAAAAGAGAAACTAATAGAGGCTAAGATTAGTAAGGTATGTATGATAAAGGTCAGATTAGAATGTGAATGATGAGGCCTTAACAATTAACCCTCCCCTGATATTATCTGTTCTGAGCTGCAAACAGGAAGCAGTATTTGAGAGAAAACATTCTGGAAGTCTCTACTGGTTACTCCGTTTACTGAAGACAGATGGTTAAAAAAAAAAAAAAATCCCCTTGGTGTTTGGGACTTTGAGAGGTTCAAAAGCTGTGAAACTTCCATAGAAATACTCTGTAGTGTTTGTATTGGAATGTCATAGCTTGTCTGCATAGATTGTCTGCATTTTGTGCATATTTGAAATTCTCACCCAGATAAGACGTCAAAGTTTCTGTTGTGGCTGCTACTGTGACAAAAGGGGTTGTGTTGACAAAAAGATAAAAGTGTCACAATCTTAGCACAAAGAACTAGGACTAAAATAGGATTAATCGATTACTGAAATAATCGTCAACTAATTCAGTAATCGATTAATCGCTAACTGGAGTTTAGAGACTCTAAAACATGCCTTTGAACTGACAGAGTGACTCATTTGAGCAGGAATTATATCAAAATTGTTAAATATTGTATAAGCATTTTTTCATTAAAGATGGAAAAAAATGTTTGTTAATATGCTCCATCCAGAACTGCTAAAGCGGAAAAGTTTTAAATGCACCTGGTTTAATATTGTAAAAATTCTCTTTAAGGAACCTTTTGCTATCCAATTATTAATCGATCAATCTGGAAAAATAATCGACAGATTAGTCGATTTGCAAAATAATCGTTCGTTGCAGCCCTACAAAGAACCCACTCAATGCAAATCCTTTTTTCTTTACAATATTCCTGATGCTTGATATTTATTCATTCCTGGGGTGGAATCATTTTATTCCTCCTGGGTGCTAAATTTACCACTTTGACCTCGTTTTGGAGAGGTGACTGAGTCCCAGAAATGAGCGATGCTGTGTGTTGACCAAAAAAAAAAAACAAGAGGAAGTGGCAGAAAAGGGACATCTGGGAAAACATCTGGAGTGAAGCCTTCAAAGGTGTGGCTGTGAGCATGTAAGCACTTTTATGGAGAGCATGTGTGAGTCAGTTGTGCTGATGAGACAGAAATGAATTCTTTTTAAACTGGTTTTCTTGGTTTTTGCCATTTCTACATTCTTTGCTCCAGTGATGAAATCTTATCCTGCTTAATGCAAACCAAATAGCAACAAACGTTTTGAATCAAATGTTTTTGGATTATTTAGACCCATTAGGGGCCAAGTTTATTAGCTTCCCTCCATTCATTTTATTACACCTAAGGGGTCGGTCATGGGGCCTCTAGTGTTTAATTAATGCATATTTTCTTAAAATTAAAAAAATATAGAAGCAAAATAAGTAACTTTTAGAATATAGCATCTGTTCTCTCCAGTTACATATTTGCTTATAAGAGCTCAAATGCCTTCCAATCAGACAAAAGCTTCTAATTTGATTCTATAGCCAAGGTTTGGAATAAGAGATCAAGTTTCTGCTGAAAATATTCCCTCTTTGTCAAGAAGAGAAAAGAAACCAGATGATAAATTGCAGAGATGACTTCCATATAACAATTTATTACTAATAAATTCTATATATTGTTTGCATGATTACATATGGGCAAGATGCTGTAAAGATGCTGTACTAATAAATAAAGAAAGGCTCTGCTTTTTAGAATAAACAAGTGTAGATTTTTAGGTATTTACTAAATGCTCAGTCTGAAAGGCTATGTATAATTTTTATTTCTTAGTTTTATGAAAAAAAAAAAGATAAAAAATAGTGTTAGACACAGTGGTGCCTGCAGCACCTAAAGCGCTATATTGATAAAATCCCCCTTTACTTGTAGACATAGTTTTTATAATGATATAATAACTAACACATAATATAAAACAGGCCCTAATATAGAGCTCTGAAGGACACCTTTAAAAATATTTAACACGTTTTTTAATTAATCTGCAGAAATACTTTGATCTCTCCCTAAAGCTCCTCACTCAAACTGAAATTTGTCTGTTTAATAATAGCTCATGATCAGAAATAAAAAAATGCCTTAATGAGATCAGGAAGCAGGCTGCTGCTTTCTGTTAGAGGCATTAAATATAATTTTTTTGCAAAATCTTCCTGCTCTTTTAGTAGAAATATTAAGGCACTTCTATGAGATCCCTTCCCCCAATCTAAGATTTAAAAAAAAAAAAAAAAATGGGTTTAGCCAGTCCTAATATCTCTGCAGGGATGGTTGAAGGTTCTATAATCAGTTGCATGAACTACCTCGGAAGGTTTCAGTGCAGAGAAGGAGACTAGATGAGACCCTCCCTCATTAAGCTGCTCACCGCATTGATGACCTCAGTCTTTCAAGAAGACACTGTCCTGTTAGAACAATGTCAGACTGCAGCACAAACACCAAAGACTTCTGGCTTACCATCAGAAATAAAGAATACTTCCAAAGCAACTAGTTTTCTGGTCATGTAAAGTACTTTTTTAAACCAGAGCTGCCCCTCCCCCACTTGTTACTTTTTAAGATGGCTTCTACACTTTTGATTGAAAGAAATGAAGAAAAAAAATTGTTATACTTTTGTTCTCTGAAAAAAATTTAAATGATTTGTTTGTAGACTAATTGAATTCTGAAGGTTGGTTTATAGCAACAAATGGCCCAGATAGATAGATAGATAGATAGATAGATAGATAGATAGATAGATAGATACATACATACATACATACATACATACATACATACATACATACATACATACATACATACATACATACATACATACTTTATCAATCCCAAATAGGGAAATTTACCAGCCCGATAGCAAATATAAAAACATAAAATAGGATAAAAAACTCAAAATTAGTTAAATAAATAAAAAGTTAAAAAAATTATATCAAAAACACTTCTTTAAGAGGCATTAAAATGTCTAACGGTGGCCAGGACAAAATACCGTCTGTGTCTTTCCGTTCTGCTTCTCACAGAGATCAGTCTCGAACTACGGCTGCTTTCCTGATCCACCATAGTGCTGTGCAATGGATGGCTCCCATTGGCCCTTATGGACTTCATTATAGCCCTAGTCCTTTTCTCCACCATTTCCTCCATAGGGACTCAACAGAGCACTAGCTCTGTTTAGCCGACTAATTAAACAGTTCATATTAACTCGTTTTACCTGTGCAAATTAATAATAAGTTCAATTTAAAAATAAGCACTTTAAATTGACAACTAAGTTAAGTGGATGTTTATTCCATGGAGTCACTGAGGTCCATAAGTCAAAATTAAAGGAAAAATAAATTAACATGAATAAAATGGAATAAATAGTGAATGGTCTGTAGTTATATAGCACTTTTTACTGGTCGGAAGACTTGATCAAAGCAATTTAAACTGCATTCAGTCATTCACCCATTCATGCACACACTCACACTACTAAAATAATTGTGGCTGATATAGATAATCGCCTTCCGTCTTTTCCCACTTATTCCATCAGATGATGGAGACACACAACGACATAAACCAGATCATATCTTAGATTTGCTTTTTTTTTCCCCTTTTTGCAGTAGGAATATCTCAATTTTCTCTTTAAAAACAACAAAAAATGAAAATTAGATCTTGACATTAATGTTCTTTAAAATTGTTCATGTAAATCTTGTACCCCCCACCCCACATTTTCACAACAGTCACTTTTATTTTCACTAATAAATTCCTATAAAATAGTTGTAACTAAAGTATATTTTTCTATATTCTTTCATTTTCCAAGTTGATCAAAGTGTTGAATGAAATTATATTTGGTCTCATTTCTATAGACCTCCCTCATCATATAGTACTTAAAAAA
Organism: Cyprinodon variegatus; assembly: GCF_000732505.1. Classification (NCBI taxonomy): domain Eukaryota; kingdom Metazoa; phylum Chordata; class Actinopteri; order Cyprinodontiformes; family Cyprinodontidae; genus Cyprinodon; species Cyprinodon variegatus. The sequence continues at coordinate 166,287 of NW_015150871.1, read as the reverse complement.
AAAAAAACATTTTCTGGTTGTTAAAATTGATTATTTTAACCCAGCCTGCTGTCCACAATAAGCTGTGCTGTGTGAGGCTGACTCAGTCTATAACAGTTTCGGTCCAACAGAGTGTTGGGATTTACTTTGGCACATTTTCATCTAAGTGGCGTTGTAACATAATACCAGTAAGAATTTGAATTAGCTTGACACTCGGTGAGTTGTGTGGTTATAGTTTGTGCTCTCAGGCAGGCCTTGGCATAGTCTGCCTCAAGAAAGGAATTTAGTCTTCCTTGGTTTTAAGGGGGGCGAATTAGTGTCACATGGTGGACAAACTGAGTCAGATGTTTTTCTATCCTGAGGAATCCAACAACTGAATGGCAGCTGAAGTGAAAAAAAAAGAAAACACACAAAAGGTTTTAAATATACAGATTTAATACAATAAATTTATTATAATAACTGTGGAGCTGCCATAAAACATATATATTTTAAAACTACGGCTCTTGAACAAGGTTGACCATATAGTATGATGGTAGTTAAATCAATAATCTCTTTACTTCTGCAGCATTTAATGTTAATTCTCGCATGCCTTGCTAAATCTAATAATATTTAATTAGATATTTTCATGCTTTTTACATGTGCATCCTTAACATGTGTCTCTGCTCTCCGTCCAAACAGCTCACCGCCATCTTTGCTTTCGGAAGTTGTGGCGGATTCTCTGGTACCAACATCGTGTCTCTCTTCTGTGGCGACGGCACAAATAAAACCCTCAACGCCAACTTTCAATATCCATTTAGGTATGATTATTAAATAGACTGAGGCTTCTGCTTTTGAGTTCTACACAGATGTATTTAGACTTTTTGGAAACCTGTAGATTCTGATTAGTCTTTAATAGCTCAAATAAAGTCTGATCATCAGTGGTCCTTAATTACTTACTGTACTTATTAGGATCAGAAGCACCCTTACATTGTGAGTTTAAACGAGCCATTGATGGAAAATAAAGCTTTTTGATCAATTAAAGCTGACATTTTGGCTATTTAGAATGCTTTACTTCCAAATGTAACCTCTAACAGTACAGTATTTTTATTTTTTTATTTTTGTTTATTTTACAGAGAGACTTTACACCCATTGCGCCAGCATTTATAAATCCAGCATGATTTATAACGCAGATACTGGCTTCATTTTAAACACCTTACGTATCCTTAAAGCAGCTCAATTAATCTTCATTTTTTAAAGACTTCTAAACCACTGCAAAAATGACCTATAAATAAGTAAAAATTGATTGAATTAAGTGCTTTTACCCTCAATTTTAGTAGGTAAATAAGATGATTTTCCAATTAAATTAATATTTTTACTCTTATAATAAGATAATTAGATAATATGCACTTGGTATAAGACAATGTAATTGTTTTTTTCTTATTTTAAATGTAAATTGTTTTGTTCCATTGGCAAAGTGTTTTACTTGCCTCCACCATTTCAGAAAAAAAATGTTAATTTAGATTTTTATTTTTATTTTTCCATTGATTGTTGCTGTTATTAGTTAGTTTGACGCGTTACAGATGGAGGCAATCAGATTGTCTCTGCATTTTTCTAAAGACAGATAAATCCCAAAGCTATTTAACAAAATCTTGTCTATTTTCTTGTCTCTTTGCATCATGGACAGACTCAGCAAATTTCCACTCGTTGATGGAAACACCACTATTTGCAATCACTCTGTCCCTACCACACACCTGATGGGAGACTCCACATCGGCCGCTGAGTTCTTCGTCGGCATCGGGGTCTTATGTTTCCTGTATAGCATGGTAGCTCTGCTGGTTTACTTAGGCTACATGCACGTCTATAAAGACTCTGACTTTGGTCCTATATTTGTGAGTAGAAACACTGAAAGCGATTGGAAAGGCTGAGCATGTATTATTTTGATGCAAAGCAACAAACAGCTCCTTTCTTTTCTTTTTTCAAGGACTTTGTCATCACAGCGGCCCTAGTTTTCCTTTGGTTGGTGTGCTCATCTGCCTGGGCAAAGGGCCTGCAGAACGTAAAGGATGCCACAGACACTGAAGCAATCAGCAACACTCTAGCTCTTTGCAAAGGAAGCAACATAACCTGCGAGGTCACGGACTTCGCCAACATGCGGACGCTCAACATCTCTGTGGTGAGAAGAAATGAACCCCAACAGCTTGGTTGAAAAGGTTTCAGTAATTAAAACTGAAACTAAAGCTGGCATTATCTATTGATTGGTAAAGTTGGTTCTAAACTGCTGCCTAGTTTAATGTTTGATTCATTTCATAAATGTTCCTGTTCTGTGTCCTTGCAGGTGTTTGGCTTTCTCAACATGTTCATTTGGGCCGGCAATGCCTGGTTTGTTTACAAGGAGACTCGCTGGCACTCCCAGAAATTCTCCTCCCAACCAGGACCTGGAAGGCAGCAGGTCCCTGCGCCAATCTAACGCCGCCTTCCTCTTGTTGCCACACGTAAACATGCATACAACACAGAAAGAAAGTCAAACCTTCACCATATAAACACATATTTAAAGATACACTTAGGAAGTTTTTAAAAAGAGTCAGTAAGATGTTCTTGTTAGATAAAATAAAGGAGAGATTGGTGGAAATTGTCATCAGTCAACTTAAGCTTGGTGTTTTTTTTATTGATAGCTCTGGAAGGATCAAATCATATTTTGCGTATATTTCTTCCTACAGCTTAGGAACAATAAAAACAAAGCTTAATCTGAACTTCATGCTGGCCCTTTGGTCCAGATGTACACAAATCCAGTTTTTTATTTTGCTAGCAAATGCCACCATCATTTTATTTAGAATGCTGGTGCTGGTGATTGAAAGATAATCATTATAAAATTCACTAAAACTAGGTCTGCAAACCCACAGTGCCACCGAGCCTTCACCTTGCTTAATAGTGGATTTGATTTGCTTTTTAACAGATTTGTTTTTTCACTTGAGCCCAACCAGAGGGAAGCTTATGGTTTCTGTCAAAGTTAGGAAGATCCGAGTGTTTTCAGTCCCGCAGCATCACAGATCCTACACCGTATTTAAAAGTGCACACTTAGTGCTTTCCATAAATGTATTCTTAGTTTAGTGTTTCCATTGTTACCTTCCTCGTTGGTGTGTGAAGCCACAAGGTGCAACATTGTCCGCATTTTAGAAATTAATAGTCACATATTATTAGTTTATAGCTCACAGATGCTTTGTTCATCCATCCAACTTATTCGTCAGGGTGACGTGGCGCTGGTATCTATATCCAGAGGTATTTGTATAAAAGGAAGGGTACATTTTAGAATAAATTGCCCGTCTATTGCAGGAAAACACAAAGACATACAGTTACAGGAATTAAGCGATTTCATTTATCATGAACAACTATTTCTTCAGACTTTATGTTTCTTCACCTAATAAATGTACTTAAATTAAAGTTTAAGAAAGGTTTGACGAAAGAAAACATTTATTTTGATGGTTTTTTACACGTTTTCTATGACATAAGGAAAGATAAATGCATTGGAAACGACATTTTAATACATTTAAATTTTAAAAACAAAATCACCCTTTTTTTTTATTATTTTTTATGTCAATATTTTTTTCTTTTTTTTATGAACTATGTAAGCATTTAATTCTAATATGTATAGTATTTTGATATCTTTAGAATTAATGTTTTAGATTCGCCACCTACTGGTTGGTGGTAGTAACTGCACCTTCAGGTGAGACTTAATCTTTTGCATCAGCTGTATTATATTTTGCTTTTCAGCTTTAGGGGGGGAAAAAAGAATATGAAGTCCTTTAAAGCTCAAATATTAGGGACGTGGTTTATCTCATGGAGCTTAATGTAATACAATTTTTTAAGCACAAACCGAAGAAAACCAGAGATTCTGTGTTAAGTGATGAAACACTTTGAACTGAGGTACCAATTAAAGTACTAAAGATTGCTTTGATTGTTTAGCTTTCCCTGTAATCCTAAAGAATGTAATATTAATTTTTTTGCTCTATGCAAGTTTTATTATTTACATTTTTCGGATTACATAATATTCCACCAAAGCACTATTTTTGCAGCTCGTTTTGTTTTATCGAATGTCCATTTTCATAAACCTTCTGTAAACCCAGTCATGTTTCTATATTTTACTTTGTCTTCAGTATCTAATGATATTTCATTCTCTGCTACATTGTAATGGTATCTTTTTTCTGAAAAATAGGTCAAATTTCAGTAAAACAGTGACTGTCTACAGTGTACTGGTGATACATTTCTGCAGTGGTGCTGAAAAGGAATCCACTCTCTTCAATGTGAACCGATGATTTCATTGTGTGTGTTGATTTAAAAAAATAATAAATGCATTTTTTTATTCAATTTCCTTTGCAGAAGAGGGTTTGTGTGCTTTTAAATGTGCACTTCTTCACATTTGTTTTCTCCGGTTCCATTGCTCGAGTTGAAATCAAATGTTTGGTTTTAATATCTGACGAAAAACATACATTTGAGATTTTCAAACACCTATTTTTTGCATAGTTTTCATTTGCAAAAATAGATCATTTGAAAGTTTTATGCTTTGATATTTAGTCCATCTTGGTCAGAACCTTAGAATCACCTCCTGCTACAATTACCACTGCAAGCCTTTAGGTTTAGGGCTTTAACAGCTTTGCCAAACTTTTTTAATATATCACATTAACTTATACTAGAGGGAGACGCCTTCAATTTCGGCTTCGACTATGCAGTCTTCCTGCACATTCTCGACTGGATTTAGGTCTGGAATTTGACTTGTACATGATGATTACAATAGATGGTCATTCTAATTATTGCATACTGTTTTTCTATAGCATTTCTTGGAGTGCTGGTTGTATAATCAGGGTCTTTGTCTAAAAGCAGGTGAACCTCTGATGGCTTGTAAAAGTGTTTTTGGTATAGAAAGCTAAATGTCATTTTAAAAAAAAAGTTTTGTTTATATACAATATTGAAGATATTGTGTATAATGTGTAGAAAAGGTGTTTATATAAAAAAAAACTTTTAGCAATTCCCTGACTGTTGTAGTTTTCTTATATTCTCTTCGCTGTCTCAGCATTTTGAGCATGAAATAATCACTATTAGTAACTGAATCGATGTTTTTTCTTCAAATTACTTTAATGGAAACATTATTATTTCATTTTCTATCTTCCACGCTGTTGTATGATACGGTTAATTTTAATTTTTCCTCCTACAACTTTCACTGTAACAGCTTCTGACCAGCAGAGGGCGGTGTTGGGCCATAACCTCCATCTGCTGAACCATCCACAGATGATATATGAGTTATTTTGAATGAGCAGATGTAATTATTTGGTTCCTGGTGTTAGATGTTATTGTGCGATGTAACAAAGTCAAACAATCCCTGCTGTTAATTAGTGTTTTGGTCCTATTGGTTTTTCTCTGTGCTTTTCCAGCTGCGAGGAGTGTGTTAGTGCTTCTTCACCTCACCAGAATTTACTTGTCTATTATTATTAACCTGTATTTTCCACTTAAATTGGACTTAAATAATTTTTTTTTATGTTTATAAATTCGTCTCTTATCTTATTACCTATTTGATTCCACTTGCTGCCACATAAACTTTTCATCTTGTTGGCTAAATGTTAAAACACAATTATAATCCCCAAACATGCATTAAAGTTGCAGGCTTTAATGTTGATGTGAAATACTTTTTTTTTCTCTCCAAAAACTATGTGTGTATATAGTAAAAGGATTTTTGCCATAATTTTTTCAAGTAACGTTAATTAGTTTGTACAAAAAATCTTTTGCTCTGATGTAAAATGTGACAGCTGCCCTCTAAATGAGGTCAAGTTCCAACTCGAATATGTGGTCCTGCATTCATTATCAGCACAGCTACATCATATTTAAAAAAATAGAAATACCCATAACTTGGTGATATATGTTGCATTTATCATTTCTGGGATTAACAATGTTTATGATTAATGTTCCAAAATTATTCCAATGCACAGATTCGTTTGGGAGCCTTAAAATTCACATAGACTAAAGATATTTAAAAAGAGGCCCTGATCATAGTGCTTCCTCCATCTTCCTATGCATTTGTTTTCTGGGTTAAATACTGTTAGCATCCCTTTTCGTATCAGTGCATAATTTGGCATTTTTCTGTTTCTGGTATAGCATATGATTTGAATTTATTATTTTTTTTTTTATAATTTGTTTAGGAGAAATACAACAAGTAAAGAATAAACTGAAGTAGACATTATGATCTTCACAGCACATATAATCCTCAGCTGCTCTTTCAGTAAGATTGCAAATGTAGCTATTATAATATAGTTAATCATTTCTTATGGACAGAATCTTTAAGACTAAACTTTTTTTTTTTTATCAGTTAAGCAGTAATTCATCCTAAGGCTATTAGAGGGAATGTGGAAATAAACCTGGTTCTGTTAGAGTGCCTTACCGTCATCCCTTAAGGGTTAGATGTAGGACTGAAACAATAAATGTGATTAATCGATTATTGAAATACTCGTCAACTAATTTAGTGATTGATTAATCGTTAATTGGAGTATAGAGACTCTAAAATATGCCTTTAGCTGATAGAGCGACCCATTTAGAGCTGGAATTATATCAAGATTGGTAAAAAATATATAAACATTTTTGCCTTTAAGATAAAAAATAAATCATCAGTCAATATGCTCTATCAAGAACTTCGACAAGTGAAAAATGTTGAATTTCACCTGGTTTTCACCTGATTATTAATAAAAAAATAATCTACAGATTAATCGATTTGCAAAATAATCATTAGTTGCAAACCTAATGATAAGGTCCTGGTGGCTATGTTTTTTTTAAAGCACAAATTATGTCGGAGTAAACTTCTCATGCACTTTTTAATAGCAAATGCCTTCTTGGGGCTATGTTTTTGCTTCTTGTCTGCATTTAAGATTTCACTTATTACTGTTTTTATCAAGGTCATAAAAAGTGCAGTAAATTTCATTTTCAAGTGCATACTACATTTCTTAACTATTATCAGTGTATAAATCCGAATCATTTTATGTTTTTAATTACCTGTCAACTATAATATTGTTCAATCAAATGGGAGTTTAAAATAGTTTTTATGTTAATTAGAACAGTTGATTTATTTATGTAATGCTGATTTATTTACAGTTAAATTAGTGTATTTTTGAACATTTTTACTTCCGTTCATTTTATGTAAAAATTACAGGTCCTGGTCTACAAATGCGATATTAAGGCAATTCTTTTAAATACAGTGAACTTTCAAACTCTTAAGTAGCTCTTATTTTTGTCACTCAATCCGCCGGAAACTGCCGAGGCGAGCCGAAGCATTTCCGACAGTGACGTCACCATATCTCGTTCTTTCGTTTTTCGCCTGCTGCGTGCGAAGAGAGAAAGAGAGAGAGAGGGAGAGAGAGAGGAAAAACGACTCTCAGCAAAGCAACAAGAAGGGAGAGCAATGGCGACACTGGATCGCCAAATACCAAGTCCGGATTCCTTCTTGTGCGAACCTTGGTCTTCCTTCGTCAGTGCGACTAAATTCCGTTTTGTTGACAGTAAGTTGGCGCCTCTGTGGTTTCTGTTGTTTAGCTGACAAACTGTCGGGGGAGCGCGTGCTCCAACTGTCTGTGATTGAGTTGAGTAAGCTTCTCCACCATTCAGGGTCTGTCAGCGCTCAGCAAAGTAACTGTCAGAAATACTATCAAAATGCAGTATTAATGGCTTTGCTTTGACAGTAGCGCACATGCGCGCGAGCGAAGCTTCGCGTTTCGGCGCAGAGTGGTTCTGACGCGCTCAGTCATGACGTGCTCAAGTGTCCAGCTGTAAGTTTGTTAGCTTTGACAGATCTACTCGGTGCTGTGAGGAAGCTCCTCTCGGGCTGCCGCTAGCAGGCTAATGCTAACCTGGTAGCCTCTGGAGCTGCACGGGCTCCACGCATGGCCCCTAAAGTTTGTTACGGACGCTGCCTGCGTGTTTGTAAGCGGATGTTTTGTTCACGCAGACGCAGTCTCCTCTTCGGAGAAGGACGACACGGACTCTTGTTGCCCCGCTGGATCCGCGAAACTCGGTAGAAACGGTAAGAACTTAACCCGAGCAGCGCCGTCACGTACCACACGGTGATGGTTTGTTATTGTTTTCTGGTTTTTTTTTTTCCTGCAACCCATGCATGGCAGCTTTTTAGGGCACCATTTTAACCAATTCAGTTCAAAGAAATACATGCATATTCTAGTTTCTAAATTGCATATTATATTAGACTTTACAATGCGGCATTATAACTGCAATAAGTTGTGCAACAACTAATGTGCAGTTACTAATGTGCAATAACTATTTAATACCCTGTACAATAACCTGCTTTTATATTTAATACCCAGTGCAATAACTATATATGTATATTTAATATCCATTTATATAAATATCTATTTAATAACATCTGCAATAACACTGTAATAATCCTGTTAAATAAGCATCTTCAGCTCTTTTATATATATGTGTGTGTGCAGTAGTCTAGTTGTGGAAAAAAATAAGGAGGATGGTAGATTTATTTAATTTTCTTTAGAGGCATTCATAGCCTGATTAATATAGTCTATTAACCTAAAGCAATATGCATGGTGTAGTTGTTACATGTCAGGTATGCCAGTCATTGACCTTGACCAAAGCACCTTACAGCAGAACTGCAGTTAGTCCCTGGACTGGCATGGCTATCATTGCCCCTACATAGTTGGGGACTAATGCAGAGGACCAATTTCCCACTAAGATCAGCTTCATATTCATGGTTGGCCACTTCTTAGATTTTATTTATTTAGCTCAGGCCATAGGTAAGCCCACAGCACGCACACTAAATGTTGAAAGGCCAATATAATTGGCATTACTGTTAATATATAAGAGAAATATACAGTAATAAAATGTCACAGGGGATGGTCATTTAACAAGGGGGAGAATTTTTAAGATTTTTCTAAGGGGGATGCCATTCCCCCTCAATTCGAGTGTGTGTGTATATATATATATACACACATATGTGTGTGTGTGGAGCACTGTATATACCCCATACACCTTTTCCTCCTTTTGGCTCCTTCTTTTTTAATATTGAGGCAATTTAACAAGTACATTTCTTTACTGTGAAATTAATAAAATCAGTCAATCAATCAATATCTGTAAACATTCATTTTAGATCGATGTTTGCAAAACAGACTCCGTTCAACAGCTACCAAAAGGGACCATTCCAGAATCCCTCTTCAAATGTGATATCTATTTTATGTTGACACAAAAACCGGCTTTATTCATTCAAATATTTCTAAACATCTTCTAGTTTATAAGCTCTCATTGCTCCCATCCAGATCCTTATTTAAATATTTCATCTTATTTTTTCCCATTCAAATAACAGGTTTTCTTTTTTGAGTGTGTGTATTTAATTATGACTAAGTTATAACCACTTCAACATAAAATTTAAAAAAAGAAAAAACAAATATTCTTGTCAGAGCAGTAATTGCTGATGCTGATTGTTTTCCAGATCAGGGAGGAAATTGAGCCTTTTTGTGTTGAAGTAATTTTTAAAATGCTTTATTTGATTTTAAACAAAATGTATTTCTTTGTTTTAGAGCTGAGGAATATATTTAGTGGCAGTTGACATTAAAATATCTCTGCACATGTCCCTGCAAGCTGATATAGGAATTAGTGAGCGACATCAAAATGCTCTGGTTGATTGGCAGGAAGATTGTGATGATAGAAGATGCATTAGTTATAGAAATGTTGTTTAAGCTGCATGTTTATCATATGTCAACAGAGAGTGTTTACAAAATACCAAAACAGTATCAACGTCTTGTTTAAATTAATTTAGACCAGAGCTGCAATTAATGATTAATCTGCAAATAGATTAATCTGTCGATTATTTTTTTCGATTAATAATCGAGTAGCCAAGGGTTCCATAAAAAAGGCTTTTTGTTAAATGCAGGTGAAACTAAAACTTTTCACTTGAGCAGTTCTGGATAAAACATACTAACATATGAAAAAAAAGATTTTTATTTTAAATGCAAAATGTTTACCTTTTTTTTTATATATATATTTATACAATTTTGGTATAATTGCTGCTCAAGGTGGGTTGCTCTGTGAGCTAAAAGTACATTTTAGAGTCTCTAATTTCCAGGTAACAATTCATCGATTACTAAATTAGTTGATTATTATTTCCAAAATCAATTAATCCAATTGATTGTTTCAGCCCTAGTTTAGACCACAACTTTCTAATGAAATTTGGTTATTGTGGAAGTATTTTTCTTTTCCTCTTTTCTGTTTTCTTGAAGTTGTAGCAGCAAAGAGCTTCTTAGATGTGATATGTAATATATTTCAAATGGCACGAGTTATACAAAAAGTGCAGCAGTGGTCAAAGTGTAAACAGTGCAGAGGATAAAGACAGTGTGCAAATTGCAATGGTTCAGTGCAATTTGCACACTGTCTTTATCCTCTGCACTGTTTACACTTTGACCACTGCTGCACTTTTTGTATAACTCGTGCCATTTGAAATATCAATGCAATGTTCATAAGCTGTATGTAACGCAATTTCGTTCTGTATGCACTCTGTGCATACAAAATGACAAATAAAGAAGTCTAAGTCTAAGAAGCCATTATGCTGTAGGTTGAAAGCATTAATCCTTTGTATGTAAATCTAATATTAGGCTTGTTGGATAAACTGCGCGTTGTATAAACCTCATCAAAGTCACTCAAAGTTTTAAAAAGTTCAAAAATTATCTTCAAAATTTAAGGTTGTTGAAGTAACAAGGCTTTTTCTTTTGCTGGATTTCTCCCCTCTCCAACCTGTTGCTGAAAGCTAGCTGAGAAATATTTAGAGAATTTTCGTCGCCAGACACAAAACCGTGGAAACCGAAATCCTGTTACACTTTCAATTAAACAGTGTGTCCAAAGTACGATTCACTGGGCTGTGAGCAGCATCCTCACAGGGTGGCTACCTGAGCTAATAGCTAATCAAATTCAGCAGAAAAAAATTTGATATTTTATGCAAAAAGATGCTAAAAGGTACTACTAAAATAAAGATGACATCATTATATGTAATTATCAATACTTTCATTTTGAACCAGGAGGGATAATCACTGCTTTTCTGATTGGGACTTAAAGCAAACAGATATTTTAATCTTTGTTTAGAACCTTTCAGCAAACATGGAGAAGCTGTTTTTTTTTTTTTTAGCTTAAGGGGTAACCTCTATGTATCGTCTCTCGCTCCAGCCCCCTTGAGGGGACAGACCCAGAGGAGATCCTCCACACCTCTGCTTGTATAAATACCCTGCAGGCGAGTGGGCTGCAGTGTGTCACACAAGAGTCATCCCCCCCTCCTAAAAGTTTGAATGTGCCAAAGCCTCCTCCGGTGGGCACATGGTGACGCACGCTTAGAGCCTGGGAAACTCTTCTCACTCTCACTGGTCAGATACCAGCCTCCCATCTCCTCCTACGCACACTCGCATGCTTCATCTCCTCCCTTCCGCCGGAGTAAAGCTAGAGTGCTGCTTCCAGAACTGCTGATCTGCTGGCAACATGACACTACGGCCTGCTGGGACTGATACGCAGACAGACAATCGGGGGGTGGGGGGGTGTTTCATAGACTATTTATAAATGAATATCCAGTAGAAATGTGACTGATCATTCATCATGACGTGTCTCGCCGTCATCGGGTGTAATTTAGAGATGCTATGAGGTCAGTGTGCCTGTAATTGCTGTGCAGCGCGGGTCATTATCGCTACCTCTTTCTCACTCTCACACATGCACACCGTGGAGATGATGACAACCAAGAGAAACTTGGCCTGATTAGACAGACAGCCACTGGCATGATCTCATTACAACTAGACGGCGTCCTAATGTGGCTATTTGTGGGTTAACATACCTCTTCGGTACGTGCCATATAAACCATTAAGCCGTCATTGCAGCTCTTTAGATGGCAAGGCAGGGAAATGGCCCAGGTTTTTATGTCTTTTTTTTTGGGCCGTTCCAGTATGTGTGATACTTTCTCTGTTGGTTGAAACAGATGAGAGATTTTGGAAAGTGGCAGTCTCCGAATTAGTCATGCAGCGGATTCTGCAACGTTCGGTGCTGAAATTAGTCATACCCTCCTTTTTAGCCTTAAAAGTCCAAAAATAGTGACGCCATTTGGATTATTATTTTTTATTTTTTTGTAAAATGTCACAATGACAAATAATGTCTGATATGACTGCTTTCATTTATGTGTAGAAAATGTCCCCTAAAATGATCCGGCATCTGTTAGGATTATACTTTGTTAGGTTTTATTTTTTAATTTTTATTTACTCATAACTTATCATATAAAACTTGATAATAGGATGTTGTCTTCATATTTATTCATATAACTTTGTATTTGTGTGTCTGTGTGTATTAAAAAGATGGATTAAATTTACAACATATTTAAATTTTGTCACAGCATGCATTTTTTTTGTTAGGTTTTCATAAAAAATAAAAGGATGAAAAAAGCGTTTAGTAGAATCTCTGTATTTAAATTGTAAAGTTACAAAATCACAGTTGAATATGATCTTAAATACGGTTTTTGGTTGTCAAAAATCAAATCTTAACTTTGTACAGTAGTGAAAAAATAAGATTCCAAATCAAATATTCTGACCTTTTTAGAGGGAAAATGTAGTTCTAATACTTTCTGAGAGCATGCAGGGTCCAGCTTAGTGGCAGAAGTCTAAAAAATAGTAAATATGTATTTTTTTTCTTGAAAAACTCTGTCGAATTTTATGCTGCTGAGCTGATCGGGGTCCCCAAACCGTGACACCTCCACCTCCATGCCCCACAGATGTTTATTGGAACTGGGTTTTTTTTTCTTGAAATTTTGGTTTCAACTTAAATTGTTCCCAATTCTTGTGTCGAACTGTCTCCGGACTTTGCTTAAGATCCTTAATGACATTTTTGACAGCTTCTTTGAACAGTTGCTGTATGGCGGCAGTAGTGTCTTCTTCATCTTGAAGATTATTGTGGAATAGCTTATTTCAAACACCTATAAAACCTCTATGAATCATTTAGCACATTCATAACCCCCCACCCTCTTGTTTTTCTGTTTAAGTACTTTCCCACAACTTTTGCACTTCTGTTAGATTGATTTCTAAGCTTCTCATCGAAACTGAAAATGACTGACTTTGAGTTTTCCTCACTAACGTGTCTTAAAAGAAACCCCCGATTTTAGCTACAGGGCTGACGTCACCATCTTCAGTTTTTTTTTTTATCTGTAAAAATCTAATTTTATAGCTTCCCTGACTGAACACCGCTTGTTTCTGTCTGTTTGTACTCTGATCATATCTTAAGCTGACAGACATTCACAACCTAAAGCTTTTGCTCTTGTACTTTGAAGATAACAGGTCTTACCAGTTTCACAGCAATCTCTAAAGTAGTTTCCCATATTCAGTGAAAAAGAAGTATGATTTTGCGCTTTTGTTTGTGGGCTGGTCTCTCGAGTATTAGTCAGCTGCGACTTCTCTTGTTTACCCTCTCATACGTTTTGGTGCCGTACCAGTAATTTATCTGGTTTGCCTGTTTTAAAGTACAGTTGAAGTCAGAACTGTAACCCCAGCCTGAGCATTAGCCTCAGACTCTTAATGATAATCATCTCAAGTCTCATGGGGGCTATCTTTTTTTACGTTTACTCACTCAGTGAGACGATCTATTTTCTTTCTACTGAAACACCTCCGGTCTTCACAGTAAAAAATGCTGCTTTTCAGAACTTTTGTCTGTAAGTTGATATTTATTTTTCCCTTATAAAATGAAAGCCATTCGCACGTTTCAACAAAAGCAATGGCCGCTGATGAATTGTTGTTTTTGTTTCCAAATGTGCATGTTCACCAGGGTCCAACTGTTGCAATAGATCCTTTCCTGTTCTCCAGTTGTAAGATTTCATCCATTGGCTTGAGAAAAATATTAGAAAAGGAGAAAAAATCAGCACATTGTTTAAAGAAAACTACTCTTTATTTTTGTTATCCTTTCCCTGCCAATGTTGCCTATGAGCCATTTGCAAGCGGATCCTATGAGAGTCTCAGTGGTATTAGTTTGAATATTATTTACCTTCCTTAGAAAATAATGGTTGTTTTCTGCTGCGGCCTTTTCATAGTAAAGTTATAATTAATTCCTGCCACCTAAATTAGTGCTTGCAGCACAGAGACTTGCTGTACACACTCGACCTCATGTTTTTATCAATAGCCCAGCTCTGAGCAGACCACCTGTGATGTGACATGAAAAGGCATTGCAACGAGAGGAAGTTTATCAGTTTGAATGTTTTCTGGATTAGAACTAGGTTGTAAATTGTGGTAATCTAGAGGTTATATCAGGATATGAGATGTGGACTGGCTTTATGCACATTGAGAGTGCTAAAAAAAACAAATAAACCTGACTGTGAAAAAAAAAAGGCTGTGACAGACACTTCAGTCCTCACAGCTCTAAGAAAGAAGCCTTCTGTATCAGTGGTTTACTTACTTGTTGCTATTAGTTGTGGTACAAAAATGAGCAATATTTCCTTTTAGTAGTTTAATTTTTTCAAAGAAATGTCTAAATGACTACAATTCACCTTGAAGTCTGATTTTAATGCAGCTTTTCAGATTTGCTTTCTTACTCTACATAGAAAAGGGGGATTTTTGTCCTTTTCTATTTAAATCAACAATTTTCACCCTGTACCTTTACCATTATATCTCCGTCTTTTCTTTACTTTGTAGTTAAAAAGTATGAATTATAAAAAATAAATGCTCAAATATCACATAGTTTATTTGAATTCTATATATGCTTTTAATTTTTTATAACAAGGTGTCCTTCGGCTCTCAGTGGTCTGAAACTTATTGTTCTTTTTGTTCGTTCAGTGTCTCTTAATAACTTTGGTGAAAAATTAAAAAGAATAATTTAATGTTAGGTAATTACTTATATATTTAGTTATGATAAATAATGCAGAACATTTCTATTTTATATAGGTTTACTGCTCTGATTGTGTGCGAGAGAATAGCCTAAAAGGTACCAATAATTAATTGTTTGTTTTTCCTTTTTTTATGGTCATTATTTTTTCACAAAAATCAAAATCCCAGGGAAGAAAATGCATCCATGCTGTTTTCTTTTGCAAATATATTCGCATAAAATATTGAATGGTGGTTTGTTGAAACGAAAACCCAATTTTATAAGCATATATTTATCAACAATTATGTCTCCTTTCTTTAGAAACTCATAAAATTTGTGGCTCTACATACATTTTATTTAGTTTGACTTACAGGAAAAGCAGCTCTTTGGATCATTAAGGTTCTAAGGTACTTGAACCACTCAGCGTTTCCTTATGGTAAACAGAGCAGATTATAATAAAAGACTAAAAACCTTGTCTTGTAGAAGCAGTCTTTTAATGCATTGACTGTTATTCCAACACCTCCTGCAGCAGATGCCTCCATTAGCGACCAAATCTGGAAGTTCCACTATGACTAACGCAGGGCATTTCACTTCTGAATATTATAATATGATGGAAGCTATTTGTTCCAGTGCTGCTCCATTTGTAAAAAAAAAAAAAAAAAATCATCTCATGGCAGCCGTTTTAAACTGTATACAAACAGGCCTTTCACATATTTACGATGGCAGATAAATAAATGAGTTGGTAATGTTTCTAATGGAGGCGTTATGAGTCATATCACACTATTAAACCGAAACAATTTTCCAACACAATGTGGGAGAGACAGAACATTTATGATTTGATTTTTTTAATTAAATATAGTTAATTATTTAGATAAAATAATGCATTTTGATATGTCTGTTATATCTGTGATGATTTTTGATGC
This sequence comes from Cyprinodon variegatus, assembly GCF_000732505.1. Lineage (NCBI taxonomy): Eukaryota > Metazoa > Chordata > Actinopteri > Cyprinodontiformes > Cyprinodontidae > Cyprinodon > Cyprinodon variegatus. The sequence continues at coordinate 150,550 of NW_015150871.1, read as the reverse complement.
GGTTTATTATAAGATCTAAGTATGCAATGCCTTCTGTTGCTGCCCACTGCCAGTCAGCTTGCTGAAAGAAGCCAGCAGTTTTCTCTCTTTAATTGAAAAGTGCTTATTTAGCTGTAAGAAAATATTTGAGTTATAAAAAAATAAACAAAAATAGAGTAGAAAATATAATTTGGACATATTTTTAATGCTACAGCTGGTAATTTACTGGTGGATAATAAAGGAGTAATCTCCTGAGCTCATTTTAAAATTAATGATTAAATGCCCCTGATAAAAATATTATTAAATAATTAATATTTATTGGGGTTCCATAATAATGTAGAAAATGACTTTTAAACTAGAGGTTAACATATGTCTAATATGTTGTAAATGTGGTCACTCCACTCCAGACAAAATGTCAAAACCTTTTAGAAATAACAAAATGACACCAATTTCTGTCCTCTGCAGGAACTTTCATAGCAAATCTGTCAAAACGACCTTTGAGATTTTATATCTACTTTGTTTTTTGAATTTTATATGTATATAATTTTATTTTTTTAATGTATTTGTAGTCTCTTCTCTTCTAAATATGTTATTTCAATAAATATCATCAAGGAAACAAATTTAGTCCTGTCACAGGCCTTTTATTGTAGAAATCAGAATGCCAGGTCATGGGAAAAATGGAGGACTGTAAACAGGGTTATGGGTCATTAAAAATCATTAAAAGTTATTAATTTTAATTAAGTCCTTAATTTGCATTAAAATGCATTAAATTTGATAATTGTGGCATTTAAAATGCTTTATTTAAAAACAACAAAAAAAAAACATTTATATAAACAATTTCGTCAGATATAACATGTTCCGCATGTTTGCGCGGAACTGCTTCCGGTTGATCGTAAAGTCGTATGTTCGGAAAAGAAGCTCAAGGTGGAGAAAAAGCTAGAGAATGGGAAAATGCAAATTTCTACAAAAGTGGCTGGAAAACAAGGAAACAAGTACTTGTTGATGGCATTAAAATTGTTTCTAAGACCATTAAAAAGCATTAAATTAGAGTTACTCATTCCTGTATAAACCCAGGTAAAGTTGTATGTAAATTATAATATTTACTTAGATTAGTTACATTTTTATATCAACAAAATAATAAAATATCTTTAATCACTAAGATAAAAGCTGATATACAGTAGTTATGGGCAGGCTGGAAAATAAAAATAGCTTGGTAATGAAATGGAAGTCTGCATCAGTGAAGTGGAATATTGACTCAAAAGGCAATTTACTATAGTATTTACATTTTCAAACCAATATTCTCCTCATAATGCAAAAAAAAAAAACGAACCTAATTTCCAGTTTTAAAATCAGTTTCTCAGATCTTTCTTTTATTCTACAGTCTGGTTCTTTTCTTCACTTTGTCATGGGCCTGTCGCTCAGCTTTCTCAAGTCCATTATTCGGTGTCAGCGTGTCCTTTCTGCGAGAAAAGACATTTTGTGTGTGGAGGTGTTCAGATGTGCGAAGGTGTTCTTTTGAGAACTTAATCACACAGTATCTGCTGTTATACCTGAAGAAACAACATCCGCGCACATGCATTGGTAAGATGGCAAGAGGAAATTAACGTTTCAGATGCTGGAGATTCCCCTTGATGTGTAAAAGTATGCATTAACCAGCAGCATTGAGTCAGCAGGTTGAATTGCATGTTTACATAAATCGAAAATGACGCATTTATATCTTAGGATTTCCAAGAATCTAGATGTGGTAAAGATTAAATTATAAACTTAAGCAAAGCTTTGACCGTAGCGTTTTTCTTGGTACCAGATGACCTGGTCTGAATAACCTTTTTAGCACTTTGGCCCAATCTCATACTGGTCCCTAATCACTAACCCTTAACTATCCAGTGTCACTTCCAATGAAGTCTCACTTGCACCAGTGGAAGGCACCTTTATTGAAGGGGGGGAGGCTTGGGGGTATAAACGAGAATGTGATGGCTTTTTCCCTCCAATGGAAAAGGAAAGCAGTCATTGCTATGGCAACACAGTGATGCCCAATGTGCGTGGCTGTAGCTCTATGGCGCAGGTTAGCATAAAATCAAACACTTGCCCCTTGTTTAAAAGAAACGTATATGGTCAAATAAAACTATTTCAAAGAGGACCTTTTAAATACGTTTTTTTCATATACCAACTTTTTTTCTGTCAGTGTCACGAAGATGCAGCAAACCAGTGGAATTTACATTTGGTGGAATGCGTTTCCTAGGCCACCAGACCGCTGCTATTTAAGGTCTGAACGGTCCGTTCGCCCTACCCACTACATGATTTGGGATCGCACTTAATGTGGCGGACCCTCCGAGGGAATGCGCAAACAGAGGGTTAGTGCTCACGGTTAGTGTTTAGAGAACGGTTTGGGATTGGGCCCTTGTCTGAGCTACGCTTTAAAGCGGAGGTCTTCAGTAGGGGGTCCACGAAGGTACTGCATGGGGGTCGTGAATGTTTTTTTTTTATATTCCCCCCTGCAATTTTTCCACTAATTGAAATGTCTTTAAATACACAGTAACATGAATTCAAAACACTGTAGTAAACAGATAAATGGAGGAAGAAGACGTCTTTCAGTCATCAATGCACACATTCAGCGACACACAGGAGCTCTTTCAAGCTGGGCACCGTTTCATTCACAACACCTGTCCGATCTACCAGGAATCAGAATCAGAAATACTTAAATAATCCCAAGGAGAAATTACTTTCGTTTACTTTAGTATTACTCCATATGTAATAGAGTGACTATAGGACCAGTTTGATATAACACAATTTCATACGGTATATATAATTAGGGGGTCCCCGCTCCATCTCGCCATCAGTTTGGGGGTCCTAGGCCTGGAAAACATTTAAGACCCCTGCTTTAAAGAATATAGGCAGTATTAAAGAGAAAATAACCCTAGACATTCAAGGTGTGCCTGAAAAAATACTGGATGACTTCATCTAGTGGAAAATAAGCAAAGGTAGGTGTACTATGCTGTTAAAGCACAGAGCCTCACTCATTTCATTTCATGGTTGCATCAGTTCCATCGAGCTGCTTCGATTAAATGTGTAGTCCTTTAAATTATTTACTCCCAATAGCTCTTAATGTAGCATTAAGGCTGCTACAGTCATGGAAAATGTCCTACTGACCATCCTCAGTCGCAGCAGTGCTTTAGTTCGCATGCTCGTAAAGATTGGCATCACGTGAACATTCCATACATGCATCCAGCAGCATGGTCCAGTCTAATCCAGAGGAGTCTGAGCTAGCCTTGCAAACAGATACTGTGCATGACTCCCGACTGTCAGGATGACAGGAGACTCGCCAGCAATGTGGGGTCATCACAACATGAACAGTCAGGCACCCGCACATATCTCTTAAGCATTTTCTTCTCTCCTCCTCCTCCTCCTTCCTGCATGCTTACTGGGATCCGTACACGTCCCACCTCCTCCCTGTGAGTGTTGCTTAAGGCCTGTGCTAATAAGTGCTGTGATTTCTGACAGCGGAGCTTGTTTAGGTTTTGGGAAGATTAGCCAGACGAGAAAAATAGCTGCTTTCAAATGACTATATTTGGGTTTTTTTCTTCTGTATTTAATACAAGCTGGTGTTTTAGTTGAGTGGGTGAGGGTGTCTCTTTTAGCTGCGGGGATAAGTAGACTGTGCTCCTCTTAGAGCAGTTTAAACTTGTAGCCTGCCTTTCAGAGGACAAATTGTTTCCCAGCTGTTTCTCCTTGAGATAAGAAGACTGTAATCAATCACTTATCTATGATTTATCTTGGCTTTTCTATTCATCCAGTAGAAGTAAATAATGTAAGTTCTGGAAACTTTTTAATTGAAAGACTCATGATGGCTTAGCTGAGCAGTCCTTGATGACTTAAAACAGGGATACACTGCAATATTTTCAGTCATTGTACTCAGCTATAGCTCAAACTGTACGACGATACCGCTGGATTTAAATGTTCACAGCTCACGAAATATGTTCTCACACCGTGCGGCCTGACGCTCCGATGTGACCATGCGGCGGCCGAGTGAATTTCAAACATGTTTGATTTTCTCCCGACCTTACGGTTCTTGATCCGGAGGTCGTCATGAGAGGCTGATTGCCCCTCGTTGTTCCCTGTACACTACATGACGCACGATCAGGCTGAATGTCGGCCCGATCAAAAAATTCTCTCACGACTGGAGAATCGGACCGAAAAGGGCAAAAAATCGTACATAGTATGCCCGGCTTTAGCTATCCAATCAATTTGGTCGGGTGTGCTTTGTAGAGCAAAGCAAAGCGAAACGAGTATTCAAAGTTAATTGCAGAGACTCTTCTGTTGAGGCTTCCTTCAAGGAAGAGACATGGCTCAACACAAGCTTTGATGAGTCAGTTTTGTATTCCAAATGAACCTAAAAATTGCAAACACTAAGCTAATGCCTCAACAAAGGAAAAAATGTAGAAAAAAACTGTTTGCCTGGAGTACTTTCTATGGAAAAAGAAACAAAGCAATTAATGTCAAGGTCTCTTTGTGAGAATAAGACACAGCTAAACACAGAAGCAATTTTAAGCTTCTGTTGGGGAAAAACAAAGTTCATTGAGTCAATAATGGTAATGTTTCCGTTAATAGTTCCACCTAGGAAATAAATAAAGCTTAATACAGAGTCGTCTATCACCAAAAAAGAGCACAAAAAGAGTAATGGTGGCAATAATTCAATTTTGGCTCTGTCCAAAAAAGAAAAACGACTCAACACTGAAGCAAGAGATCAGAAGTAATTTCTATGATAGGAACAAACAGACAACTAAAATATTAATATTAAATATTAAAATATTAATTACTTACTAAAAGGCAGGAAAAGGTGCAGTAGAAATTGTGCTTTCATCATTCTTTGTCATTTCTTCATTTTATTTCTTCTTGTAGGAATTAAATGGATCCAAATTGGTTATTCCAATGGGTTGGTTTTAATGCACTGATAAGTGGGTTGAAAATCGACATGTGTAGTGATGCATATTATTTTAAAAAATGTGCTTAAATGCTGATCATCTGTGGGCAAGTGAAAGCCCACAAAGTGTGTGGTTACTGGTGCTGCTTTCTTCTTTGGAAACACTGCTGCGGGGGGTTCTAGAACAGCCATCGGCACCGTTTGTTTTATCAGTTTGTTCCCTGGAGCCAGGGGCTGTGATGCTGCTATGTCTGCAGGTGGCTTCAGAGGAAAGTGTGGCATCAACAACTGACTTATTGAACAAATGCAACCTGTCGCTGAAAGATGGAAGGAATCTGACCTTTTTCCATCAATAGAATCTGCTCTAAATGCCATCCCTTCTTGGTTTTTTAGTTATTTCTCCATCAGCTGTTGAAGGATGACACAGATATTTGTCTTCCTCTTTCACCTTGATAGATACATATTTAAAGTGTGTGATGTAAAGGAACCCTGTGAACATCGATTGTGCATCATAACCCTTATCTCTCCAACAAAGAAAGATGAAGCGTGTTCTTTTATTAATGGTGGAAAGGAGACATGGCAACCTGAACTGAACATGATTATGAAAATATTCTTCCATCCACTGAGGTAACGGGTCCAGGTTTCCCACTAACGCTGAAGAGCCTGACCAAAGTCTTTTGGTTTTAAATAAACAGAAAAAAATTACATTCTTCCCTCTTTTTAAGGATTTAATCTTATGCACTGCAAAATTGTAACTTGAAGTCATTTTTTGTCAAAAATTAAGTGCATTTTGTCTTGAATTGAGCAGATAAGTCAGTCACTGCCAATAGAACAAGACAATTTACATTTAGATTAAGAAAAAAGCAAGTGCATAATAATTAATTATCTTATTTTAATGGTAAGAATGCTCATTCCATTGGCAGATAATCGTATTTTCATATTCAAATTAAGGTTAAATAAACTTATTTTAAGAAATGTGTACTAATTTCTTAATGAGTAAGAGGGAGGAAACATTCGCTCCAGTTGTAGACTTCTTCAACCCAACAATCTGACCTAAATGGAAATGTGGCAAGAAGAAAAAAACATTTTTGATGTTTTGTTCTACATTAAAATAAACATCCTTTGTCTGTGGTTTTGTATGGTAGTGGCTGTGTCATGCTCTGGTATTGTAAACTGGGGTTAAGTCTGATTTGCTCTCATCTTTTCCCTTCAACTTTTTATTACTCTAAAAATATATTTTTTAAAAGTGTTAAACTTTTTTGTGCTATTTGTTATCTTGTTTTTTTTTTTTATGGAGAATCTTTTATCTGGATTATGTGTAAGTCGATTTCCGAGTCCTTGTGTTGATATACTACATTATTTTTTTTTAATTAATAATGTAAACACAGCTTCTCCTTTCGCTGTCTGTTTCAGAGATGCTTATCCGCACCCACTTCCCTGCTTTGGAGGATTTTTGTCTCGTTGTCTGCCATGTCTGCAGTAAAGTGGTGACTCCTCAGGGCATCCTCACACATTACGGTAAGAAAAAAGATAATAAAGTCTAAAATCATAAAATTTACCTAGACATTAACATCATCATCAGCGTATTTTCGCGCCACAGCTTACAGAGACGTCCACACTCGCACCCAGATTAATACAATAACTGGTGATTATCACTCCAACCTGTCGTTAACGTAAGCACTCAGAGCGCCACTCATTTATTCTCTCTAATAGTCGACAGCCGCCTCATTAAAGGTGAGAAACACTAAATAATTTACAGCTGGTTTTATAAACAAGTGTTTTATCTCTATCAAACTAGCTAATCGGTTTGTTTTTCAATGGGGCTTTAATCATTACAGCGGTTCTTTCGGCTAATCTGCCGGAAAGTATTTTAATACTTCAACTGGAAAAATCAGAAGCAAACATGTGGATGGAAAATAATGTTTAAAGAGGAAGTAAGCAACTAGCTCTCAGCTAGATCTGTGTATTTGTTCCTGATACCATTTGATAATTAATGATCCATGTTCTTGAGACGATATATGTGGTTTTTCCAGCCGTCATTAAACAAACCTTGTTGGAGCATTTATTAGGTTTGCTTCCTTGCTTCCTGTAGCCACAAACTTCTACGTATCTAGTTAATAAGGGATGTCTCTACCGGAACATCCAGAGACATTTTTAACCATCTTTCAAAAAAAGAAACGGCTAAAGATCAGTTAGAATTCAGCTCTGTTTACCTTTTGATTACTTTTTGGTTCGTTCTTTCTCTGGGCTATAAGTCTATAAGTTTCAGGCATTTACACTTTCTAGAATCACTCTTCAGGATTGGAAGGAGGACTTAGTCAGCTTTCCTGATCCCGCTTATCAATAAAGCTCCCACAGCATGATGCTGCCACCACCGAATTTCTGTATTTGGATGATGCATTTAAAGTGGTGAGAGATGTATATTTCTCCATAAATGGCAAGATTATTGTTTTTTATTCTTTTCCACCTGAGCTGTGGATCTCCTCAGAAGTAACAGTGGACCTTTGAGCTGCCTCTCTGATTAATAATCTGTGCTGACCTGTCAATTTAACCTGAAAATTGCTCAGTTAGATGTTGAGAACTGGGGATGTTTTCATTATCAGTTGGCAGGGCTGGATTTTATTTAGTTGGTATTGTAGTAAAATATATTTTAATGCAGTTAGTGACGTTGAAATGATTATTTTGCATCTACTACTTTGTCTCCAACCATCCTTCTCCAACCTCTTGGTAGTGGCGCCACAGGGCGCTCTTGCATCTGTCCGTGAGCTGATCTTAGAGGGGGAAGCTAGCGGAGGGGAGGAGGGCGTTACGCACACGGTCACGCTGAATAAACACATACACAAACAGAGTCTGGACGGCAGAGTCGCACACATCCTCACTTTCTGTTTCTGAGCAGAAGGAGGTCAGCGCTATTGTGAGGCACACTCTCAAATAAACTCCTGGCAACCACCGTTGTTCTGTCCCCGCTCCTGCCCCCCTGCAGCCCCTTCTACTCTTGGCAGCGGGTCTTAACCGCACTCATGCACATGTAAACACTCTGCATCTCCCTGCAAAACAAACTATTTTTTATATCATAAACTTCCGACTTCCTTTTTTAAATAACATTAAACTAAATAATGCTTTAGATAACTTACTGCTTTTTAGTTTACATAAATTACTATTGCATATTAAATGTCAACTGAATGGATCACCTTAAAGAGCCCGCTCTGTCTAGATAGCTTTATGATACTTGATGCATTTCCTTCTTTTGTTGCACATCCTCACCAGCACATTCGTTTCCCCACTGGGATTTTGAGTCTAAATGTTTTGTTACCCAAAGAAGCGTCGTATTTGTTTTTGTGTATATTCACAGAGGGCTTAGCTTTCGCGCTTGACCTGCACAGCTGAGCAGCTCTAAAGCTTTAACATCTACACACAGAAGGGAGGAGCAGCCTGGCTGCCTCAGGGCATCGCTGGCTCCAAATTCTGCCTGCATAGTTTGCTGCTCATCTGGGCTGTATTTGGACTTTGGAGTCATTGCAATAGCTAGACGGTTGCAGATAATCATTGTCATCCATCCACCCTTTATGGCTTTTATCCTTGTAACCTTACCACTGCAGAAATATCCTCCATAAATGGAGTTTTGCATGGAAACAAATAGCAGAGAACAACAGAGAATTGAAACAATGAAGCTTGTTTAAGCTTCCTGTTCATCAGTTTCATCCATTTTTTTTTTATGGATGTGTTTGATTTAATTCTCCTTAGAGTAAAGCAAGCATCCATATTCTCAGAATCTAAATTTCTCTGTGGGATATAATCTAAATCCCCACCGCTGGCAGTGTTGCTGCCACATTCTCTCTTAAGAGATTTCCCTGGAGAAAAAATGTGCAAAGAAATGCTGAAAAATACTTAAACCTCAAAGCCTATTATTGCCTGATCAGGGTGTAAAAGGCACATTTTAGCTGTAATAACTCATGTTTCTCGTGAAGGAAGTTGTAAAAACTATCTGAAACATGAATTTTCTAAGGGCATCCCTTAAGTCATGTTCAAGCTGGGTCCTAAGCGCTGCTAGAGACAAGAGAATCCAGTGGTCAGTGCAGATTTCTGCTTTTGTCGACCTACGTTTGAATAAATACGCCTTCATCACATCTTCCCGATAATTCAATATATTTCCTCCAGTGCAAGTAAGTTGAATAAGCAATGAAAGGGTCATGTTATTGTTTGTGGAAGCGTCTGTCTCTCCTTTCTCTGTGGCTTTATTGAGCTTGGAGGCAGATCAGATCAATTCTGCGCATCTTTTCAGCTTCAGTGTAGCCCTCTTTTAACAAGCGTCGGGCTTCTGAGTGGGAGCTTGTTATAAAAGCTTGTTGTTGTTTGCATCACTTGCCGTTCGAATGTTGGTGGTGAAATTTGCCTTTAACCAAAGAAGCTGTTGGGTTTCGTTTACCGATAAGGGAGTGATGTTCCTAACTTAACAGTTGCTGTTTTGGTTTTGGCTGCATAGTAGCTCTCAGCTGGACCTGAAAAAGCCCACTCCTTATTTTTATCTCAGGGCTGTTTTTAATCATGATAGAAGAGGCGCCTTCTTTGTTTATGTTCAGAAATGTTTTTATTTATTTTTTACCATCATTATCTTTTTATGGCGATATTTATAAGTTAGCCCTCTGTTTTAATAATCAGTTCTGATCTTTTTAGATCAATTTTATCACTATTTTCAATTATCTTCTGCCATGTTTGGGGGTAGCAACTTCTCTGATGTCGGTTAATTGGGTCTGATCCTGCATCCACTTGCTCTGAAGGTCCCTTTTTTTTTTGCCAACATTGCTATTACAACCTACATCCGTTTATTCTTAGTTATTTTGTAGCTTTAGCATTTCAAAAATAACTTGCTACTATAGTGAAAGGTTAACAATACTATGGTTTGATAAGGTACTTATTTATTTGCTTGATTTTTTTAAAAGAAACTTTAACCCCACCAAGCTAAATATCTGATATGATTTAATACTAATGTTGAATTAAACATTTATTCTAAGTGCTTACATACATGTATCTAATTTAGCTATTGTTCACCGCACATGGGAAAACCAGAGCCATTTCAATGTATAATGCATACACAATATTTAATTATCTTTTTGATTCATTTTGTTTCATTCAGATATGTATCAATATTGTTTTTATATGTCGGATTGTGGCTCATTTTATAAATAAACCACTAAGAAAAAAAAAAGGATATAATATGAAGTAATAAAAATTTAAATCATCCATAAAGTCTTCACTGACAATTTTTTATTATTGCATATGGGGAAAGTATTGACTTTATCATTTTCTAAGGTTTCTATTATTATTGATGTGGTAATGACATTTTTAGTCATTTACAGATTTTTGAAATGATCAACTAGTAAAACTATATATGTATGTAGTTAGCTATACAGTTTTTAGCTCTATTTAGCTTTAGCTATAGAAATATTTCAGTATTTAAAGAAATTAGAGACTCTGGTAGTGTTTATCTACTCATAAATTGTTTTTTTTTTAAGTTTCAAAACTTTATTGAAATTTAGAATATCCAATTTAATCCTGAGATGTATGACTTGGTTTGTGGGGTTTTATAATAACCAAAAAAGGGTTGTTGTTTTTTTTTGTTAAATAGAGCTAAAAAACTTAAGGGACCTAAAACCGATTCTTGTGGTTTTCTATATTCTCAGACCTTTTAAAAAAAGAGACTTTTCAGAGCTAAATTACTTCTCCTTTTTTTTTTTTTTTTGTAAAGCTAACTGCAGTGGTTTCTTTTATGATCTTATTCCAAATTTCAAAGCTCTACGTAAGCTACTAAAATAGGGGAATATGTCGCGGCCACAAGTTTCTGTTATTTTAGTTATTGAGTATTCTGTCTGTAATTTTCTCTTGACAAATTGATTAATGGAATAAAGACACATTCTACTGCTATTTATTTTAGCTTACACTATAACTAAACTATATATTTAATATATATAGTTAAATATATATATGTACATATACACAGACAGTGACTTGTCTGTATACTTCAGTTAATAATCATTAGATTACTAAATTATTGATTTACGATTAAAATAATAATTTTAACATTTTTCAGCTCTTGTATATACCTTATAATAACATTTTTATGCTGCTCACAAACAGTAAATAAGATAATAATTGTGAAAAAAAAGTTTCCTTTAGTATAATCCTTGCTAATTATGCAGCAGAAATGTATCCAATAATTGTTTTTTAATGTTATGTTCATATTGAAATTTGGGCAATTAAATTCATATTCTTAATATTTATTTGGTTGAAAATTACTTTTTAGGCTCCCATTGACGAATTAATATATTCCTAATGAAGGAGGTTTTGTTTTTACATCAACTCTACATTTGTTTTCTGTGTTTATTCAACAATAATTTATTTGCATCCTCTTAAAGATTCTTTTCTGCCACTGAAGAATCTGTTTCCATTAAGATATTTGTTGTGTAAACCAGCATAATAACTGTGTTATTAGTTTATATAGACTATAGTGGTGTTTATAAGTCTGCAGCTGTAGTCAATTATCAATCCCAGGCTGATTTCTCTGGAGATTATTCAGATGTCTCTTATTTTCTCATGTTTCTGTGTCTTCTCCTTTCTGAACACAAACAAACTCATCTGAGCTCTGAGAGCCTACTTCCTTATTCTTTTGGCTCCTCCCACGGGACGAATCGGAGGCCAATCAGCAGGCAGCTGGCCTGACAGCATGGCCATAACAACAGGCAACAAGCAGGAGAGAGTAGCAGGGATGGCGCCCTTGTGGTTGACAGGCTTGTTGACCTTGCCAGGGGATTGTCTGTGTGTGTGACTCATGATGGGTTGCTTCAGGTTTTTCCTCCGTTTTAGTTTGAGTGGGAAAACATTGACTTTATTTATTTCTTGCAGTATACAGGACTACTTTTTGGAGAACTTTTAGACTACATTTATAACTTTTATGCTTATTCTTCAAATAAATTTGCCATAATGTTAACTTTTTATTTTTAGATACTTGAGAAAATTTCCCCCCAAAAATATTTTGATTGTTAATGATTTCAAGTTTAAAAGCTTATACCCCTAAAGCTCACTGAAAATCAATGTTTTTATTCTTAAAAATGACACTCAATGTAACATCAGGGGGTAAAACAATAGGTGCTTAAAGCAGAGAGTAAATGTGGCCGCCTCCAGTTCATCCGTCAGTTGTTTTTTTTTGTTCTGCTGCTTTGTCAAAAAGCAGAATTGACTGAAGTGGTGCGAATCCAACGTGTGAAACTGTAAAGGAACATGTGAACAAAAGTGTGAAACGAATACTGCATACCAGTAAATGCGAGTGTGGACTTTCACCCTGCTATTCTGAATACAGCTGCCTCCACTGGTTTCCTGCCTCCACTGGTTTATTTACACACCTGTCACACATAGAAACACGATGCACAAAAATGATCCTGCAAAAAATGAAACGGTATTGTGGAACTGATGGGTAGATGAATCCTAAATTCTGCTGTTTTTTCTGCTAAATTAGGATTATATACTTAATTACATGAGATGATGCTAAGATCCGACGTATGATGTACTCAGCTCTTAACAAACAGGAGTCCTATGCCTTGTGCTTCTACCTGAAAAATCAATAATTGTGACTCTTAAGCAAGAAGAGATGCTTTTATTAGCATTTGGACTCAGTGAAAGGAAACAGAGCCAACCTCAGTCTGAAGATAAGAGTATCTGCTGGCTGATACGTCTTAAAGATTAGTGAAAAGGGTTACAGTCATCTAAAAATGTTCTGAACATATTGGAAAGAAGAGATGCTTTATTTATTAAAAGCATTAGTATTTTGAAGGTTTGGAGCCAAGTAGTTTGATTTGCTCCTGACTGTTGAAGTGATAGGAAATACCGCTGTTCGATTCAGAAAGCTCTTACGTTTCCAAAAGGAAGATTATAGCAGCTTGTGAGTCGGTTAAAGGACTAAAAGGTCTCATAAGAATGAAAAACGCAAAATAATCAGCCGTGCGACACGGAATCCGAGCAAGTTTGCCACAAAACTGGCTGCAGGTTGTTAAATGCCCAATGATATATGATCAGAGAAACTACAGCGGGTTATTGCCTCTGATTATATTAAAAGTGTCTGCCTCTATGATGATAATAATAAAAAACAGAAGCTGCTTAGCATCAAACAATGCATTATGATGGTCGCTGCTACACTCCTCAAAATCTTGAGACTGGGAAAGAGAATCTTAAGAGTTAAATTCAAAAAGAAAATACAGACACGTGAGAAAAGTAGAGCAGGCTATGTGGTTTCAGCCGTTTTCCCTTGTAACACCGCAGCCCAGTAAACCTGTTTGACAACAGACATCTACAAACACTAGGAGCTCTACCTTCCTGCAGTTTCACCTAGCCTTAATACCATTAAATATTATTATGTTAGTAATGAATCAATAAGTACAAGTGGGTTTTTTCACTTTTTTCTCGCAAGTGATTTTATAACAAGTATAGTTCTTATTTTAAGGATTAATCCAGAGCTGCGACTAACGATGAATTTTTTTGCTTAATGATCAAAGGTTCCTTAAAGAAATTTTTTTTTACCAAATTAAATGTTTCCACTTGAGGAGTTCTGAATTCAACATATTGATGGACGTTAAAGGTTATTTTTATCTTAAATAAAACATTTTTACACAATTTTTTTAAATGTATGATTACTGCTCTAAGTTGGTTGCTCTGTCTGCTAAAAGCATGTTTTACAATCCCTATACTCCATTTAACGTTTCATCAAACACTCAAATATTTGATTGCTTCAATAATTATCAAATATTAAGATTAGATTAAGCTGTCTTAAATACATTTCCTATCATATTACTTTTTGCTTCATACTCCTGTTCCTTCTTTTGCATTTTAAAGCTGAAATCACAACCTGGTTGGGGGTAGTTTGAATTTTTGCGATGGTCTTTAGATTTTAAGCAGAGGGTATATTGTCAAAAGTATTTGCAAACCCAACAAAAACATTAAAAGCAGCTGAACTGAACATTCCAGTGTAAGGAACTGTGAATGCTGGATTAAACCTAAAGAGTTTGGACTTTTTCATGCTCCCAACTTTATAGGAACAGTTTAGGGAGTGCCCCTTCCTTCCTTCTCCTACATCAAGGTGTCAGCCAGGTGCCTAAAGAAAGACAAGGATGAGAGAGTTTAATCTATGATCCAGATCTTCTTGTCCAATCAGTCAAAGATCTCTGCCAAAACGTGCTTCTAAACCTTGTGGACAACCTTCCCAGAAGAGTTGAAGCCGTTAGAGCTGCAAAGGGAGGACTGACACTGCATTAAAACCTATGGAATATGAAACAGAATCAGCTGTTTGAAAAGATCTCTAAGGAAGAAATGTTAGAAAATGATTCCCACTGTTCAGTATGGTGGATGACCCATGATGCAGTGGGGCCTAATTATCTTTAACTGCCATTCAGGGCCTTGTTGTAGCGCTTGGCATCAGGAATTAGGACAATCTGTATAGAAAACTGGTAACATCTACCTGTACCTTTCTCTTTAATAGGGATGCAATGAGTGGATAGTAGACTTTTATCTTTTATCATCATTTTTTTATACACACAAAACAAAATTTCATTTTGTACAGGTTTCAGACAGTGAATGAGCAGCAGCTTGGCAGGGAAAATTCTTTGTCTACCATCTGTCCAAGAAAACCAGTCGTGTTTTTTTTCTCTTTTGGCTTTGTGTATTCGCTGGAGTGTATTACTGTGTTTCTGTCTTTGAGAGCCTGTTTTGTTCCCGAACCAGGAAGTATTAAAAGCGTTGCTCATGAGATGGTTTTAAAAATTTTTATGAAAATAAACCTGTTGGGGTGGCCGGGTAAAAAGTGATAGTTCTGCATGACGTTGAATTTGCATGAATTTGGAGGTGTGGAAACGTCGTTTTTATTAGAAACATGGCTTTCTGCATAAAATCTTAATTTCAGGAGAACTATGGAACTCTAGACTTTTAGTAAATGGCAAAAAAAAAAAAAAACTCTTAATTTGTCAGCATTTTTCTTTCCTCTTAGTTCAGTTTTGCAGCTTCCTGCACACGCTGATTTTTATCACCAGGCAGGAAATTCACCCTCAATGGTTTAATTCGCACCGATTTCTACCTGATTTTGATATTATTTGCCTAAAATACACTTTGTGTGTAGCTTTTTTTTTCTTTTTTTTTTTTTTTTTTTTAGGTTCACAGAGGTCCCCATCCCCCCCCTAACTTTATTGCTGAGCATTTACAACATCTTCACCCCTCTGTTTTCATTCAGGTAGCTGGGGTATAGTTTCCCTGTGAGACAGACACAGAGAGAGACAGTCCTGGACCACACACTCCCAACCCCCTACCCACCCTGCTCCCACAAAGACATGCATAGCAAAAACCGTAAGTTAAGCTCCTCTCCTCTCCTCAGTCCCCCTAAATCCTCCACCCACACACCCGACAGACTTGTGATTAGTTATATTTCCCCCCTCCGACTCTTTCTGGGCCGTTTAAGCTCAAAGATTCTGATCAGATTTGGTTCAAAAGGGATTCATCATTGTGGGCTTTAGTTTGATTTTCATTAGTAAGGTGGCATTCATCAGACGAGCATATTTATGATGGCGGTGGGCATGTTGCTAATTAGAGAAAAGTGCTGAAAGTTGAATTGGAAACAGTTTTCAGGAACGACACAGTTCTGCTCTCTGCTGTGCTACAAAAGCAGCCATCTGGATGGAAATCGGCAATAAATACATTACAATTCTTTCAGTTTTATTTAGTTGTTGCTTGTTAATAAAGAAGAAAAATGTACTCCTAATGTACCTAATAGGTTTGCATGATTGCAGTGCCATGCAAAGGTCGGCATATATGAGATAACTGTGAATACAAACATATGCGTAGGTGTCGAAAGTCCTGCAAATGTATTTGTTCCTGGTTTCTAACTCATACATGCATGTGACGACTCATGTTTCATATGTGACAATACAAGTTTAGAAGTTACACTTTTGCAACTATATAATTACACATTACATATTTAGGTACAGATTAAAAACGTATGTTTGTATGGCTGTACATTCACTCTTGTGAATTTGCGATTTATTCTTGTAAATTCAGAATAATAATTCAACTCAGATTTTTACAAATGAAACACCTGATGTCACGTGTACATATTTGTTCACAACAAGGAACAAATGCAAATCTTGAATTAACATTTATTGGCTTACATTTAAACAAGTAAACACCTACATATATGTTTTAATTGGCAGCCATCTTTCTCCGTATTCATGCCCCTTGAACTTTCTGTCTTTCAATATTTTGCTACATTACAACCGTAATATCTTCTATGGACAAATTCAAAGTAGTACAACATTTTAAAGGAAGTGACGTTAAACAGAGTTTTTATTTTTTGGGAAGGTGACCATCCGAAACATTAGGGATGTCTTTGATTTTACCTCCCTTTACTTTGATACCCCTAATTAAACTTTAGGAGACTTGTTTATCCTCCTGTAATTGTTTTAGGTAGGTCTATTCTAGATGCTGACTCCTTTTGTACATTTGTTTCAGTAAAAGAGTAAGACTCATTTAGGTTGAAGAGAAAGCATCTGTGAACTTATTTTATGTAGTTCCTCAGTTAGACTTTGACTAGGCCATTTAATATGTGGATGTGCCTTAATCTGATCCAGCTCAGTTGCTGTCCTGTTATCCTAATAGTGATCCTATAATGACCTCAGCTGGTCTGTTTTCTTATTAGTTTTATTTTGAGTGTCAGAGTAAAGGGGGTTGATGCAGAATCATTCCACACAATGAGTCAGAATATGTAAGAAGTCAAATGGCTATGAATATTTCTTCCATAGCTCTCCATAATGAGCGTCTGATCAGTGTTTACCTTATATTTTTCATTTCTCTGTACAACTTCATGTTAAATTTTTTTTTTTTTCTCTTCTCGTCGTGTTTTAGAGAAGCGACACAGCTCCCCGATCCCTTCCAGGAGCCCGCTCGTTCCCATGAAGCCCAAAGCGCCTGCCGTGGCCCCCAGCCCAGGGGACACGCTTGCATTCAGGGTCCCCAAAGATTACCCTCACTCCCGCTTCAACAAGGCACCGCTCGCCGTCTACCCACCAAAGGGGGCGCGGAACAAGACCTGGTTTGTGCATGCTTCCTTTCTTTCTTTCTTTCTTTATTTTTTTGTATGATTTTAGTGTGAGTCACTCTGACTTTTTAGAACAGGCACCTTTTGCACCTTCTAAATGACACATTTTCCTGTATTTTAATGCTGGTTCCAACCTCTCCTTTCCCCCTCCCAGCGTATCATTACCTGTCGTCAGCTTGGAGAAGATGCCCTGTCTGAACCGAGCAGACTCAGCATCGCACGTGCGCCTCAACTCCTCCTCCTCTTTATCCTCATCCACGCTCTCTCCGCTAAAATCATCCTCCTTCGCCCCACCAGCCTCCCAGCGCCCCAACGAAAAGCTCGTCAACGGCCGCGCCAGCGGCGGCCCCTCAACACCGCGTTCCATCACGCCTCCCTCCTCCCTGGATAGGCGGCCGAGCCCCGCGCGATCCCCCCTAGAGAGACGGGGGTCGTCAACGCCATCGCCCTCCCCTATGGACAGGAAGCCCTCCCTCTCGCCGTCGCCCTCTCACAGATCCGTTGCTCTGCCAACGTTGTCGTCGCTCTCGCCCATGGAGAAGAAGCAACAAAACGGCACTAAGGCGCCTGCTAGGCCGCACAAGAGAGTCTCAGGTGAGTCAATATGGAGTAAAAATTAGCTTCAACTTTTTAAATAAGTTTAGAAAAATTTGATTACCATTTCTCTTTATCTCTTATTGTAAAATTAGGACAGTGATGCAGCTAATGGTGGTATTTTTAATCTCTCTGATATACTGCTGTAAAAGCTGTTTATCTAAAGAACCCCCCCCAACTACCGTATCTCCACATATTTATCAGCTTATGATTCTGCACCTCCTCCTTGTTTTCTCTGACATTTTAACACTCTGAGGAGTATTTCCTACATTCTTTCCTCTCCTGTCTGCTTGTTTTGCTCTTTATCAGGCTCCTCCGTCTAGTCAGTGTAAACTGTGTGTGTGAGTGAGAGCATGTGAGTTTGTTGATATCTCTGGTTTGCTGCTGCGCAGATCTGACCTGTTGTCCGGTGCAGCAAACACAGAAAGATTACGGGGATTATAAAACAGGCCAGGACAAGATTACAGCCTTCTCGGAGCAACAGTTTAAGATTGGCCAGTTAGTTTGTGCAGAGAAACATAACTTATTTGTAGGCTTCGAAAGCAGATAAGAGCTTTAGGCTGTAAAAGCATTGATGCACATTTGCATCAAAGTCATTCCAAACAAAAAAAATAAATCAGTATTTTATTTGTCCATAATTTGCACGTTTTAAAAAAAAACTTTGCAAACCTAATCATGTTTTTAGCTTTGGTTATGCTTAATGACACAATCCATGTATCTCTGCATCTACATCTCTGTATTCTATTTGAATAGATTGAATTAAACACGTGTGAGATTTATGGAGATGTGTGATACTTTCAGCATTAGCATCTCTCTGAAATTATGCTTTGGAAGCCATTACTCCCTTTTACGCTAAAGTACGATATGTTGACATTGTTCTTGAGAATAACTCCCCTTCTAAAATGAAGCTAAACAGAATTACAGAGGTGTTTTTTTTTTTTACAAAAAGGGTCAAGAGAGGTTTACAAAGTTAGCACCATCTGTGTCGTCTGCATTTTTTACATGTAAAAACATTCATTTTTAATTTTCAGATCACTAAAAATGATGAGTGGAGTTGGATCCAAAAGTTTTGGGCAACTGTTTAAAATTCAACCACACACGCACACAAACATGTTTATCTGCACCCTCACTTTCACAGTACCTGGCTATGTGTGTGTGGTTGGACAGGGCCATAACTCCGCAACGGATTGGTCCATTTGAACGAATTATACGCCAATCAAATTGTTAGAGCAAGTAGAATGTATATAGATTCAGCTGGGAAAGATTGACAGTCGTTTCAGCCAATCAGAGCCAGCCAAAAACAGTCCGTTAGCTTGATCACTCTCCTGGATTGGGGGACTTTAAAGGCTACTTCATGATGCTAAAGACCTGCGGATACGCCCAAAGTGTTTTTATCTTTTGCAATAGAGATTACTCTGAACCAAACACACGTGGATTTACCCATAATACAGTTTTCATGGAGAAGCAGCCAAGGTAAGAGATATCTAACCGCTAGTTTCAGGCTCAGCGGTTTCATCTCTTGCTGTTTAATGGCCTGTATCTCTGCAATGCTTTGGTTTAGAGGAAAGTGAATCACATGACTCGATTCTACCGAGACTCAACTTTCATTTGATGTGTATTTTGTGGTGGGCCGATGCAGGTTTGTGGCTGTGGAGACAGAAGATCTATTGGGCCGTGTATTTACATTTTACATCTCTAATGTCATTTGAGTATAACTTTAGTTGTGTTTTGCACATTTTAAAAAGGTTTGTAGCCTAGATTCTACCTAGATTCTAGATTCCATCTAACGTAGATGATACTTTGCAGTTCTTTGTGATGAATGCATCATTTATCATGCATTATTACAAACAGCCTAAAGTTTCTTTATCACTGGCTTTATGACTGTTGTTGTCGTGTTTGAGCCTTGTTCCAAGTAAGTCATTTTTTTGGACTTTTTCTTGTTCTAACTAGTTTTTTGCACAAGGTAAGCTTTAAAAACTTGAAACCAACGCTATAGATAAGCTCACCTAGCTGACGTGGAGATGCTCTGACATCTTAAATGCATTTTTAATTAGCTTTGTTACTTTGCTGCCAATTATTCACAATATATTTTGGCAGTCATTGACACACAGAAAACAAAGTCAAAGCAGTCAGATTTGTTGAAAGTATAGTTTTTATTCTTTCTTCCTCAATCAGGATCCTGTCAGCCCGCCAAGATGTCCTGTCAGAACAATTAGTCACCGCATGAATCACTTGCTCAGGTTGATTCGTTTGATGCTGAAAGTACACTCAGCTTTCTCACGCAGAATCCTAGCATCTGGCCTCTAGAACTAATTCTGAACGACGGAAACAAACAAGGTTGATAGAGATGATTTGCACGAGTAGGAAAGTACAATCCACCATCATAAAGAGCTGAATTAGCTCAGTCAGAGAGCTGGAGAACTTTCTCTTGCATCTAATGAGATTTGGTATATGAAGGGAGAAATGAAGCAGTGATGCCTTTTTTGTCCTATTTAATGTAATGTGTGTCTGTGTATTTTACAGGGAGAGTCTTTGATCCTGACAAGCACTGCGGAGTGCCCGACCCTGAGACTAAACGTTCCTGCACGCGCTCTCTCACCTGCAAGGTAACACAACCCCACAATCACTCCCCCGTCTTCTTTTACACACCCCTCTCTGGGAAAAGGAAGCAGCTAAGCTCTCCAGCCCTCGTCGCTACGGCTCCTGCGCTTTCCAGCATTACAGGGTCCTCGCTTCTCTTGATGAAGTAATTATAGATGTGAGATGAGGCGACATCATCGTTTAGCTGTAATACTCTAGAACTGCCCTTTAATTACCTCCACCAAGCTTTACTAATCTTTCTCAAACATACTGGTTATTAAGTAATTAAAGAGCCATCATGTTAGTGTCTTTGGGTATTTTTTATTTTTTTTTAAAGAAAGGATTTTATTTTATTATTTTCCAGACATGTTGTTCCTGCCTTGGCTGTAGGGATTTATTTAGAGGATCAGAGTAAAGGGGTTGAACACTAATGTCTTTTTCAGATTTCTTTAGTCCTTAATAAAACGTTTTAAACAAAGTGCTGCTGCCTTATTTCAGATCTACCATAAAATCGGCAATTACAAAGTGATATTGGTATTTAAGGTTATAAAATGTGAATATTTTGTGAGGCTTAAGGATAAGTAGTGATCCAGCGTTGTCACAGATTAGACCTTTGTATGTTTGAGGATGGTGTTCATTTTGAAAAAGGGGAAATGAATGAAATCGCTGCTCCGTTGCAGATCTTTCAGCCTCAATTTGGAGCTTCTTTATAAAAATGAACACTGAATTCTTCGCTTAGCACCTGTTATTTAATTAAATCATAAATACTTTCTTAATACCAAAGGGAAAAATAAATGTTGGAGTAACTCGTTGGTTATTTTGCTGTCACGAGATCTTTTTACCTGAATTATGGTTATGTTTGAATTTATGGTTGTCTCCTCGAGGTTCCTAATGAGTTTTAACAGAGGAAGTATTTTTTAATGAATGAAGCCTTGATTGCAGCCTTTTAAAATTTAGTTTTGTTGTTTTACTTTTTGTTTAGTTGGACTTTATTATGTTTACCAATGATTATTAATATTGAATGATAAGTACATCCTTTAGCCATAACAGTTTGATCAAATGTTTTCCTTAACATCTCCCAGTATTTCAAAAAAGGTACCATGATGCTTTTTGATTTAACATGGCTCCTTCCTTCCTTCCTTCCTTCCTTCCTTCCTTCCTTCCTTCCTTCCTTCCTTCCTTCCTTCCTTCCTTCCTTCTTCTGTCCGTTCGTCCTCTCTCCCTTCCGTCCTTCATTCCTACTTCTCACTTCCTTCATTCCTACTTCTCTCACTTCCTTCCTTCCTTCCTTCCTTCCTTCCTTCCTTCCTTCCTTCCTTCCTTCCTTCCTTCCTTCCTTC
>NW_015150871.1:113252-128711 GCF_000732505.1 Cyprinodon variegatus | reverse complement strand
CTCCAATATGGAACGACACTCCTGCGTTCCTATTTAAGCTTCGTTTTTAAAGAACGAATCAAGTTATTTATTCTTAATCTCGGTTAATAATGATGCAATTTTTCAAAACTTGAATAAAAAAAAATAAAATGCTTGTGTGGTAGATCTGGTTTAATTTAATAAAGGAAGATTTAAACACAAGTGCAGAACTTGAAGATTTAGCTGTGGTGGAGTTGAAGTCATGATTTTCATCATTAAGCAGATTTAATTTGCAGTTATATGCTGCATTAAATCCACATCAGCAGCATTATTAAAGAAAAACTCAATGGGGCTGTTCTAGTCGCACCATAAGTCATTTTTACAAAAACTTCAGCCTGGCTGCTGGCTGCTGGGCTCCTTCTGCCGTCAGCAGCGCTTATGAAGAGCAGGGAAGAAGGTGCATTGTTTCTGTGCATCAGCTGGGTTCTAACTACAGCTTCTGCGATGCTGAACATGATGAACCTGCCTAACCTGGTACCCTGAAACCCAGAGGTCCAGTTAGTCTTCCTGTATGTCCTAATACATTTCTAAACTGTAGTCTGATTATTCTTTTAAACATTTAAACATCAATAGTTTTTGTCGATTCATGCATGTTTGAAAAGCTGAGGGTTTAGCAAAGAGTTATTTTTACTCCCCTGAACTAATTCATTTGACCCCTCTTTGACAACAAGGGTTGAACCTGCCAGCTAACAGACCAGTTTTGGGTCATCTGAGTAATTGCGATTAAAATTTTTAATCTGCAAACAGCCTTATTTTTAAAACGTAATCTCTAAGGGCTCCACTGTAGAGAACACGCTAAATGCAGCTTTGTTGTTAGTGAGTTCTATCAATAGAGGGTGGAATGATTTGAATAGCAGTAAACTTTTATATTACGCGGGACTTCTTCCATATAAATGGACTGACTTTTAGAAAATTCTAGCCTCCTGCCAGACGTCCGTCTCACCTGGAGTCATCGGCGTTCTGCTGTCGACCTTGCTCACATAGGATGAACATGAAGACAAAGTGCTCCCTAAGCTCTCTGCTCAGATTTAAATTGGTCAAGCTGTCACATTCTTATTCTGCGGTCTGGATCGTTAGGAGTGTGATTTATGAACCTCTCGTACCAGTTTAAAGATCTCACTTTCAGTACTTTTTTTGAAGAACCTCATATATATATATATATATATATATATATATATATATATATATATATATATATATATAGAACAGATCGAAATAAAATTCAAATATTGGGTTTTCATGAGCTTTCATGATATAAATTATCCGCATTAAGACAATAAAAGACCTGAAATATTTCAGTTGTTGTGCAATGAATGTAAAATATATGAATTTTCAAGTTTTATCATTATGGAAAATAATAAACTTTATCACAATATGCTAATATTTTGAGAAGGACCTGTATATTAGTGGATGTCATTAAATACATCTCCATAGAAAAATTGCTATAATTAAGCTGGAAAGATATGTAGCATTCATGTTGTTGGATGTTACCTGAATGCTTTTTACCCCAAAGAACCAAAAGTATTTTTACGGTAACCTTTGCTGTCCTGGTTCTGCTATAGACTCACTCGTTAACCCAGCGCCGCGCCGTTCCCGGCCGAAGCAGGCTTTTCGACGAGCTCCTAGCCGAGCACAAGGGCCTGGCTAAGGAGAGGGAGGCTCTGAAGGAGAAGGAGAGGGAAGCGGCGCTTAGAGGGAAGGAAGGATGCAGTCAGAGCAATGCAGCTCCAGAAACGGCGAGTCCCAGCAAAACCTACTGCCCCGCTGAAAGACCGCTCTCCTCGTTGAAGCTGCGGCTCGCCAATGCACACATACCAAGGTAAAGCTGCTTATCATTTATTTATTACTGCATTTAATGACGCCAAAGCTCAATTTAAACCTCCAAAAATGTTTGATCATAAGATCAATAGCAAATACATGTATAGATAGGCGGCGTCCTATACAGTAATAGGGGATATGTCCCTCAGACAGTCACTGATTCCCTTCCAGACAGAGGTTATGCCACAAAAAGTAACTGGAAGGTTTATTGTCTGTGCTGCTTGTTATGATGAACAGAAGCCGCCCATGTGGAAAGGAAACCAACTAGAATGGTACTAAAGTATGTTATTGAGAAGATGATGTTGCGCTACCACGTTTTACCACCAGGGGTTGCTGTAAAGTTCAAACAAGTAAAAAGAAAGAGAGAGAAAAGTATAAATCGGTCAATGTCGGGGTACTAACTCTTCCCCCTCTCCTGTCATCCGATGCTTCGTCTCCAGAGTTCCGGTTGGCTCCTCTTCCATCTCCAGTTTGAGTCCTCTGCCTCCAGCAGCGCCTCCTGCCGTAGTTCCTGTCGCCGAGCCGTCTTCTAACAGCTGGGTGAACGCAGCAGCGGACAGCAGCCGACTCTCCAGCGACGAGGGAGACCCAGAGAGTCCAGATGACACTGACAGACCCTCGTTGCATTACTCCAGTCATCATCCGCGGCCTTTAGGGGTAAATATTTAGACAATAAATTCCGATATTAGGTTGAAACCTCCCTTTAGATCCAAAGTTTGTATAATGTCTTTCTGAATTCTGCTTTTTAGGCATTAATTCTTCCATTTTTTTTAGCTTTTTTTTCTATTTCCATGCATTTTTCTCTACTTACTTGCCTTAGGGTGTCAGGCTCCTCCTTTAACCAGTTTCTCCTGTGTCTCCGTGCAGTTGTGCGTCTTCAGCAGCCGGCTTATGGGACAGGGCTACTATGTGTTCGACAGGCGATGGGACAGAATGAGGCTGGCCCTGCAGACTATGGTGGAGAAACACCTCAACGCCCAGATGTGGAGGCGAGTGTTCAACATCACTTAATGCCTCATTTTGTGTTGCGTCACAATTTAATATGTTGATTCAGTGATTAAGTTTTTAAGAAGTGTCAAAAACATCTCAAGGCTTCCTGATATGGCTGTATTATCACTCTGGAACAAATATTTCTGGGTGCCCATTTTTTAAAGGATTTGTATATTTCAGGAAGGTGCCTCTTGCTGCTGAGAGCCTTCCCTCCCTCTCCACATCTAGTACCTCCTTGGTTACGGCGCAGCAGGCTCCTTCTTCCACCCCTATCGCCTCTCCTGTCCCTTCCTCACCCTCTAACACGCTCACCTACACCGCCACGTTCCCTCAGTCGGCATCGGCAGCTGGAGTGTTCAACGTCAGAGACTCCGCGCAGTCCCACAGCCCGGCTTTTACGCAGGGAAAAGCCCGCAACGGCTCCCACAAAGCCAGCCGGCCATCCAAAGACGCAAGCGTCCCTGCGGCGGGCCAGAAAAAGAGAAAGAACTCTTCCCACTCTTCGTCGTCCTTTTCATCTTCCTCGTTTCAGACAGTAGATGTCCACAAAAGGAACGGCAGCAGCTTTCACCCGACGTTACAAGGCTATGGGATAGCCAGGAGTTCCCCAGCCAAGAATAAGGGACCTCAAGGGGGGAATGGGCGTCTGAGCAGCTCCGATAACTGGCTGTCCAGAGCAGATGGGTCACAAGGCATCAACACACAGAACTGGTAGGTCTCTGTATGTTTAGAGATAATTAGAAAGTTAAGATTTCAGCTTAGCTTTATTTAAGCTCCCTATATAGATTAGTGAATGATTTGCACACACCTAAAAGTCCTTTTCTTACATCTTTTCTTTAAGCCATAGATTGCAGAGTAGATCAAAAGAATCACATCAAATAAATATAAGAATTTATGGGGCTATATAGCCCTTATAAGAAATTATTCATGTTTTCCCTGAGAGATGATTACTGTTTGGTTTTGGTGTTTGTCTTTTCTTGTCAAAAAATACTCACTTAAGAGAATTTTATAAAGTTATTTACAGAAATTGAGAGCAGATATGCAGTATAAAATGACAAAACCCAAAACATTCACTAATTTTATCATTTTGTTGTGTAGAAAAGCAGTTAATTGTTCAAATTTCCAGTAAGTTAAGAGTGAATATTAAATCTGTGTATAGATAAAGATAGAAAACTTTTTGTTTTTTAGGATCGCGGTGACAAGGTATTTTTCCAAGAAAAAAAAAAAAAAACTTACAAAAAGAAGAAAACAGTTTTAGTATTTAGACTTTAAGCTGAAAGGAATGAAGAAACGTGAACATTTTTCCTCACTAAATTTTGTGAATTTCTTTTTTTAAACATAGATGAGAGAAATATTTTTAAGTTTAGATCTTGGCTTTATTATGTATGTTTTTAAATCTTGTTTAAGGTGCAAAATGTTTTGAATACTTTTTGTTTCCTTTTTTTTCAGTTTAACATTATAATAAATCATTCTATATCTTTTTTTTGTTCCTTTGTTTTGCTCCTTTTAGTCGTGAACTTGGCACCAGCAGCATCACCTTTACAAACAGGGAACCAGCCTCAGCCCCACACCAGCCTATGGCTCCCCCCACTGGACCCTTAGCTTATGGCGGAGGAGCAGAAGGGAGGAAGAGGAGGAGTCCCAGCTCCTATAAAGGGAAAGCCAGCAAACTGAGCCGACCAGGCGGACTAGAAAGCCTCTTTGGTAAAGGAAACGACGGTGGGGGGATCTTGGCGTTGGGGCCTGAGTCGCCCAGACAGGTGGGTGCTTGTTAGGCTGTATGACCTGATGCTGCAGTTATTGGTTTAGTTTATTATTGAAGCTCAGGTGAATGACGAGTTTGTGTCTGTTTCTGCAGGCCAAGTTAAATCACTGACAGAAACCCGTTTGAAGGGCAGAACCTTTGGGCAGCTGTTCAGGCCACCACCATTTGTGACCTTTGACTTCACTCTTCCACTGACCGCACCAATCAGGCCGTTTCATCTCACATGGCTCCTGTTTATCCAAGGATACAGGATCCATCCCTCCACTCCTTCCCCCTCAGCTTGGATCCTTTCGTCCGGAAACTTGATGTGCCTCGCTATAGTTGGGGTTTATAGGAACACGTTTTCTTAAAAAACATTGCAAAGGGAATATGCTGACATTAACACCACCACTGTAGAATTTATGGAGAACCCTGAAAAGAGGTGTGTGATTGTTTTCCATCAGACAGAACTACTGTGCCGCTTTGCTGCCCCTACGGACCTTTTCTATTCAGCCTCTCCATCATTTGCTCCGTTTTAGTCTACGAGGAGAGTGATCGCAGCACATTTACCTGGGTTTTAGCCAGTTCTTGCCCCTTTCTTTGTCCACCTCCCTACATTTCCATTTCTGTCCCAGCATGCCTGTGTTCGAAGTGCACTTACTGTCCTGAGCTCCTTGCTGACTCCTTCTGCAACTGTGACATGAAAAAGTCGTGCTCGCACAAAGAGGAGGGGATGGAAGAATCCGTGTTACCAATGATGCCACGTCGATGCGTTGTATTTCAATATAGGATAAAATCTGACTTTATTCAGATCTTTTTTTTTTTTTTATCTTTCTGGTTTTAATGTTGAAAGAAACAAAAATTCCAGGATAAGCATCCAAAATGGAATTATTACTCTGGTGTTGGATTGCTTCGTTTTATTTTTGTTTTTTTTGTATAATAATTTATCATTCTTAAATAATGTTTGTTATGGAAGTGACCATTAAGGTTTGAGCTACAGAGACTTTTTCAATATAAAAGATGATAGAATTTCTATGGCATTTTGAAGAAATGTTAAAAGTATTATAGTTCATATTTGTACATATCTGTTGGTATTTTTGTATTTATTAATATTTTTTTCCCCTTTTACTAAATGAAAACAGAGATATTAACTATTTTACCCCATGCTATCGTAGTCTAACAGTAATAAAGCGATTGGCCTGGTGTCTCACCAAAAAAAAAAAGTTATATATATATATTATTTTGTATTTTTTATTCTTCTCCCAGTAGCAATTAAATGCAAATTAATGGGCACAGCCAAGTTCAAATGTTTGGTAGCTTCTGCTTTTTGTATTTTATTTTAATGTAGTTGCTTTTCAAGCTGGAAACAATAAGAGTTTAATTTAAAGAGAAGTTGCATTAAAATTCAAATGGTAAGTAGACTGAATTTATAAAGCACTTGGCCAGGAGCGCGTCCTAATGTGAGGAAGCTGGAATCAAACCACTTATCCACCACCTAGATTATGTTGCCGTTCGCTTTTCTTTATGCAATCCAATCTCAACCTTTATACTTATTGGCTCCCTGGGTGAAGGTGTGTAAAAAGTCTTAAAATATTAATAAGCTGATTTTGCAGAAGCCTACTCAAGATGAAGTTAAACGAACCAGACATGTGGTTTAAATATCTTTATTCAATAGGAATTGAAAATTCCTGTAGTAATTCTGTTAATCTATATGTGGGTTTGCTTTTCTTTTAAGTTCAAACCTACCTAGATAAACTTTTTTTCAGTAATTCGGGACCTTCTGGGTTTTTTTTCTTTGCATTTAAGTAAAGCAAATTGTTTTTTTTTTTTTTTTTTTTTTTTGAGTTGTTTGTTAAAATGCCTGCTTATACAAACCTCCTTGTATCTTCCGTCAGAAACCATTAGAACTGGCATAAACTAGGCTGGATTAAAATACTCCAAAGCTCTAATCTGGCATCCTGCGGTTACCAGGTTTCCACGACAACCAGTGTTTGATATCTAAATGACAGCATTCTGTCCCACTATTATTTTGCCATCATTCAGCGTGGATCTGCTATAACATGAAAGACAAATATAAAAAAAAAAGCAGTTAAAGCCCACTATTCAGTACAGTGGAGGGTTCATCATGCTGTGGGCATGTTCCCCTTCTAAATGCACAAGATTATACAGCTGCTCCAACCCTTTTATATATTATAAATGAAAACAAAGGAATGTCCTGTTGGCAAAACTTTTAGATCGCCAATAACTTCTCTCCGAAGTATTTTATCCTCTGCTGTATAAATTAATGCAAAGTGATGATTTTTCTAAAAGTGTCACTATATGTTTGTCTAAATAATATGAATGTATTCTATGGCTTTTTCCATATGAATACCAGGATTGCTAACAAGTTTGATGCTAAAACTGTTAAATTCAAGGTATCATTCTCATGCAGTGTCTAAACTTCAAACTACAGAATAAATATATGCAGAAAAAAATACCTGCAGTATGGAAGCTAAGCGCTATCGCATGTTTTTATTCACCCTTGCTGATTTTTACAGGCTTCAAAGACTACTTTGATAAGAAAATATGCCACATTCAGACCCCTTGCAAGCATAATGCAATGTTTTGTCAATTAAACATTGCTAATGGGGACTTATTATCTAAATTTGGCATTTTTTAAAATGTTTTTCTTAAAATATATATATATATTTTTTGTATAAACAGCGCAAAATGTTCTGCTTGCTTTTCCATCCATACTTTTCCTCCTCCAAAAGTTAAAGACTACTGCTTTATTTTTATCTTTCGTTATCTTCAGAGGCCCGATGGTCTAGTCTCAGTGTGATTATGTGGGTTGTGGTGATATGTCAAGTCAAAACTGGGTCAAAATGCTTTCACTTACTTCAGCTAGGTATGTTTTTTTTCCTTCTGATCACTCCACCGTGCTAGAACCGCAGCGCAGCCATTCCTCCGAGTTTTTACCTTTTTAAAATATGCATAAGATCTGCGTCTGGTGGCAAATTTTACAGCCGAAATATCGGACGGTTGGGGTTTAAATTAAATGTAGGAAGTGCAGTCGGAACTTCAGTACCATTGTTTTCTTGAAATGTAGAGAAAAACATCTGTAGTTTAAAATTAGATTAATAAAATCTAGTTTGATTACCTGGTTTAAAGTGGAGCAATATATTTTTTTATGGCCTCGGTTAGTGTGATCAGTACCCCGCCCACTCCTGTTGAGCCCCTGATAATAGGAAAGTAACTGAAAGCATTTTGTTTAACCTAAAAGCAGACAGGCAGTCCTCTAACCCTTAGTGTAGCAACTAACTTTTTGTTTAAGAACTAATAATGATATGAATCATATAAAATTAGATCTGAATTTTTCTCTTTTTCCAAGTTCTTCCGCTTTTGACACTTTTAAACTGCCTACCCTTTATTTCACAGCACTTTTTTGATTAAAAAAAGAAAGATTCATGGAATACATCCAATATTTCCTGCAGTAGTTATAAGCTGACACTGGGAAAAAAAGAAGGAATAAAAGCCCACAGCATTACAGATCCTCCACCATGCTTAACAGTACGAGTTGCTTTTTCACATCTTCCAATGTTTTTGGAATGGAGGCCCATTCCTTTGTAGGTACTCTGCAAAATGGGGACAAACTAAAGAACATGCCATTTTAGGAAAGCAAATGTCTTTCTATTTTTATATTTCAGAATGTTACTTGAAATATGGGTTACTTCCTAACTTTAAAATGCTCTCTCAATGCAAACTATATTGTTTGAGAGATTTGCCATCGCAAACGGAAATATTTAGTTTTTTCTAAGGATAGAAAAACTTCACTTTTCACCATCTAACAGTTCATGTTGGATTGCTCTGAAAGAAGGGAGGAATATATGGAAGAACACTTAATGCTTGCTATAAAGCACAGTAGAGGAGGTGTGATGCTGTGTGCCTGGTTTTGGTTCTGTTTGGGTTTTCATTTGAATATGAGGAAGTTTTCAATCAAATTCTGCTGGTTTTTAAAGATTGGGATTTAAAATCTGCAGTTTTCATCAGAAAATATTTTTTTATACACCTTCACTTGTGATGCCAATAATTTAAGAGGGTGCTAAAGCTTCTTGGATTATGTTATTGAGCCCATGCAGTGTTTGCGGAGGTAATCAATAGCTAAAGCTGAAGGTCTACCATGTTTACAAGAACGATGGTTAATTTGCAGCATGTTTTCACCTGCTTTTCCATTTTCTGGCTGTGAAAAGATGGAATTATCGGTTAAAAATGTGGGACACCTTCATGATTGTTAAAAATAAATATAGTTTTTTTCTTTTCGAAGGCAACCAGACTCGCTGTTAATACAGATGTAGAAAGTTACAGTTTTACTTGCAGCTTAAGTTAAAAGAAAGTTTATATATGAGTGTTTCATTTTTTTGGACTTTTTTATTTTATTTTTTGCACTTTCTTAAATTACATAGATCTGTAATCCTCTTTAATTATATGATCATTTAAAAAAAAATTAGTATCTGAAAATTACATCAGGTGTATTTGCGACCTGCGTCCCAAACCCCCTCAAAACCAAGACACTGTCGTATCCCGATCCAAAATGTGGCGAATGTTTAATTTCCGGAGAAAAAAATGCATTTTTTTCCACAGACAAACCAATGTTAATACATACTGTAAAATGTCTTATATCCAAGCTTTTATTAAAATATTGAAAGAGAGGTGGTCTTATTTGTAAATTAAATATGCAGCGTTTAAATTCTAGTGAGCTGCTGTTGAATGTCTGTTTTGTATACCTTACTTGTTGATGCAGTGATCTGTCGAATGTTTTCATTTTTCAAATATAATGAAAAGCAAAAGGAAAGTGTTTCAACTAAGAAGCTTTGGTTTTTTTTGCAGTTTGTATACCATAACTTTGACAGCATACATCTGTAATGACAGTTTTCAGCGAAAAATATAAAACTGAAACAATTTCCTGTTCAGGGGTATTTCTTCTATGTTGCTGTAGTTGTGATTGTTTTTTCTTTCTTCTTCTACACTGAAGTTTGCACACAATCTCATACAATTCAGTTTATTTATATAGCGCCATTTCACAACATATATAATCTCAAGGCACTTTACAGAGAAAAATTCAACCAGATCATCTCGTCTAATTGATAGAAAGTTTTCTGTCTAATGAAAAGCGGTTGATTGCATTGACTTATAGACTTAAAAGCAATCCCTCACACTAAGCATGCTTGTAGCGATAGTGGAGAGGAAGAACTCCCTTTTAACAGGAAGAAACCTCCAGCAGAATCAGGCTAGGTGTGAGCGGCCATCTGCCGAGGCCGACTGAGGTTCAAGGAGACAGAAGCAGACAGAAAAAGAAGCAGAGATACAAAGAAAACTGTAATCCAGCTCCACAGGTGGAAAAAAAAAAAGGCCTGACTCAAACATATATAAACAAAGGTGTTGATGTCAGCAGCACAGCTGATATTTCTCTTCAGGATGGTGTCACAGCCAGATGGAACAGATGAGATGAAGCTACTATGAGAAAAGCAGAGAGAGCATAACGTTAGAGATTAACCTAATAAATTCTGCAGAAGGAGAGAATAGAGATAGAATGATGAAAAGGGGCCCCTTTGTCCTCCAGCAGTCTAAGCATATAGCAGCATAACTATAGAGAAAGCTCAGGATAATCTGAGCGACTCTATCAGCTTTATCAGTAAGTAAGCCTACCCTTAAAAGTAGACTACTAAAACTGGTAGTTGGTTCCAACGGAGAGGAGCCTGATAACTAAAAGATCTGCTTCCCATTCTACTTTTAGAAATTCTAGGAACCACTAGTAGACATGCAGATTCTAGTTATTAAATAGAGTAAATATACAAATTGAATAATAACAAGAATATATATATATATATATTTTTTAGTTTAGAAAAAGCCATTGCAAGAAAATTTCTAATCTCATAAATCTTGAATAATATTTTCCATAATACACAACTTAATTTCAATGTACTACAAAAAAAAATAAAAAATCCCATTATAAAGGGAAGCTTTTTTTTAAGGTTGAAATCTGGAAAAATCTATAAATGATAAAAGAATAATCTTTATTGATTGCCGTTTAGTTGTAAAGAGAGCCCTATTTTTGCTTTAGCAATCGAGTCTCTATTCAGCATAGTTTTTTTTTTTTAAACCACATCCTCCTCCATTAACAGAAAAGTCTTCTGCTGAAGTTGGAAATAAGATCTCGGGGCTGTGACTCAGAAGCCTGCCATACTCTGCAACATTTACTTGCCGGGTCAAGGCCCATTTTAAAAGCAGAAAACACAAAAGCACAGTTGTTTTTAAACGACATTTCTTTCTCTATCTCTACTCTCTCGACGCTAATGCATTCAGGCAAATCTCTAATGGTCGTCAGCAAAGAAAACCACAAGCAAATTTGGTTGTGCATGAATCTAATTATTTTCATCCCAGTTTTAAATGCACACATGTTCTTTTACTTCAACTTAAAAAAAAATTATATCTCTTCATGTCCATATGGCCTCAATAAACCAACTTAAAATTGTTTGGTCATTTTGCTGCACGTTCAAATAATAGTTATGTATTGTCCTCCCTGTTCTCTTGTAATCGCCACTCAACCAAAACAGCCTTTCAAAAAGCAGCTGAGGAGGTTTGTTGGAAAAAAAAAAAAACTTTTCTTGCAAATTAGTTTTAATTATCAAATCGTTATTAAGCAGCTCAGAAAATGCCCTCCTCAAAACATGGAAATAACATAAGCTGGACAAAGATTTTCAATTTTATCACATCTTTACATTCTTGTATATATTCTTCTGAAATGTGCTGAAATCTTTTGTTATTTACATCACTCAGTGAAATTAATAAAATGCAAGTGTAAAGCTTGCATTTGATGTCTTTTTTCATATTCCTTAACTGCACTATCATGATTTAAACAAAAACAGATTTTTGACATTCTTGAACAGATTTCTAGGTTAAGACTGTAGCTTTTGTTGTTTTCAGACATAATTATTTGAACTATGTGATAACAGAAGTGTTCCTTTGGTCATCACTCTAACAAAGTCAATCTGACCAGTCGTAATATTACAACTACCTGTTTAATAGAGCTTCCTGAACCATTTTTCCATAATATAGGGGCAAGAGTGGCATTGAGTGCAAGAGTTTCCCCTGTAATTGGAGGGTTGTCGGTTCAAGCCCCCTGCTCCAACTTTCAGTGTCGTGTCCTTGGGCAAGACACTTCACCTGCATTGTCTGCTGATGGTGGTCAGAGGGCCCGGTGGTGCCAGTGTACAGCAACCACGCTTCTGTCGGTGAGCACAAGAGCAGCTGTGGCTATAGTGTGGGTGAAGGACTCAAGTCCTCTGACTTGAAAAAGTGTTTTATATGTACAGGCCATTTACCATAATGGTAGGACCCATAAACCTCCTGAAAGAGGTTTCAGACTTATGCATGGATGACAGAACCCAAAGTGTCCCGCCGTCTCCCATAATGCATCCTGGAACTATGTATAACCCCAGAAAAGCAATACAAGAATCTAGCCATGATCTAGAAGAAAACAATTTGTCTGACCAGGCAACCTTCTATTGCGCTGAGCTCCTTTTATGGGTCATAACCTGTACACCTTTCACCATAGTCACTATATATATCACCAATATGAGGCTGGAGCTCTTTAGATCAGGCATCCCCAAAGTCGGTCCTCGATGTCCGCTCTCCTGCAGGTTTTAGAGGTTTCCCTGCTCCAGCACAGCTGATTTACATTGATAGTTGATTAACAAGCTTTTGTTGAACTGCAATCATCAGAATCAGCTGTGCTAAAGCAGAGAAACCTCTAAAACCTGCAGGACAGCGGCCCTCGAGGACCGACTTTGGGGATGCCTGCTTTAGATAGATAAGGAGCTTTGCAGACCAAGAGAGATGCCATCTAACCATCCAAATGTACCTCTCCACCAAATCATGTGTATTTAAGTCGATTTCAGGATTACCTGAATCATTTGATGATACTTATGAGGATGGTGAAGCCTTTAAAGTATCCTGTTTTAGTATCATGTGTCCTCACTCTGCCTTTTAGTTAAAATACCAAATTTTTACCCTTAAATCCTATTTCTTATGGATTTTTAGGAATTTACCCTAATTTATTGTATACGCCTTCATAAGCGGTTTAAAACCATATGGATAACCTGTTTTTTCGTTCAGTATTCTATTGTCTTAAAGACAGAAATCTAAAGTTCTAACCACAAACTGCTCGAACCAACTAATCAAAACGATTATTTTATTAAAAGACGAACAAAGTTTCTTAAACCTGCTAAATGATGAATCAGATTAATGTTTGAATTTAAGGTTTTTGCCATCAGAGTCAGGGCTAAAACCTAAAAAGGCTTTACAGGTGCGTCTCTGATAGAGGTTTGAATTTTGTTAAAAATGGTCATGATTGTGCCCTTTATGTGGACCTCTGTTTAAGTTTCTGCTTATTTTGTGTTTTCTTGATCATTGGTTTCCTTTCCATTTTGTGTTATTTTTAAGCAGCGTGTTTATTGAGTTACTCTCTGTTGCCCCCTTGTGCCTTTTTCCTTTTTTCTTAGCTCCTTCTAGTTACTTCCATTTCCACCTGCTTCCTATCAGCTAATTAGTCCTCCCATTGTTTCTGTCTCCCATATATACGCATCCTGTTCAATTACTCTTTGCTGGATCCTCATTATTATTTTGGTTAATTAGTGGCTCCTAGATTTTTTGGTTCTTGAGTTTTTTTTTTAATCTTTCAGATCTCGACTAAGAATTTGGTATTTCTACTTTTTTCATCGTAATTTTTTAAGCAGTCATCCCTGCCTCTTCAACTCTGCATTTGGGTCCACAGCTACATCCACCAACCGTGACAAAAATGTCTGGTAATGCAACTTGAGAAGATACATTAGACTACCAGTGTCAGTTTTTCATATTGCCCTTAATGTAAGTTTGAGCCTGCTGTATTATTTCTGGTTATTTTGTGCATTTTTCATTTATCATTTATAAAAACTACCCCAACTTTAAAAGCAAATGCAGCATTTTGTGTTCAAAAGGTTAATCCGGTTTGCAAATAAAAAAGATTTTGTACTGAGGACTACCGTACTTGAACCCTGGGATTACGTCAGTAAGACCATTAGGAAAAGAAATATATATATTTTTTTCTTTTTATTTCTAGTGGTCATTGGGTGAAAAGCAGGGTAAACCTCGCTTATGTTGCCAGTTCATCACCGGGCCAAACAGAGAGGAACAGAACAAATAATATGTACTCACAGATAAGGCCAATTAAGTAAAACCAATTAACTTATCTTTTTTCTTAATCTTTGATGGCTGTTAACCAGAATCTTTGTTTTCTCTCTATCAGTCTGTTCAGTTATCACTCAGTCAGAAAAAAATGTATCCATCATTTCCAAGCAGCTACTTCATGTTAGTAGCAAAACTCTTCTGTGTGAAAGTTGTTACTGATGGAAACTAAATGCTGTGTGACCTTTGGCTTTTTTTTTTTATTTGTCCTCAGTAGTTTTATGTACTTGTTAAATTTTAATTTAGCTTTGCTCTCTCTGTGAAAAACAGGTTAAAGGATTTTTTTCCCCCCAAAAGTCTGTTATCCATTTATTATCTTCTTTGTCTAGTTGGGGACAATACAGAGGCGTTGCTAGGCACAAAGCTTTAATGGGGCACTGGCCCCCTACCGCATATGCCCCTCCTTCCATACACAAATACAGAAAGCACACTGCCCCATCCTGATACATTCCTACCAAAATTACCAGTTGAGATATTAATGAGTGTAAGAGCATATTTGTTTTAACAAACCTGAACATTTTCAACATTGCAGCTATAAAAAATAAGACATCACCAACTTTGACAAATAAAAAGTTTCCTTATACACATTCTGAAGTAATCCTTAATTCCCAGGTTTCAGAGTTTTAGTTCAGGGGAAAGTTTAACTCAACCTGAACTAAGTTTTTCTTTTATTTTATGAGCATTAAAGTGTACCACCTAGTTTTCATTTTTGCAAAGCGATCAATCACTTGACTGTGACTCAGCTTAGAAAGTTCTTCCTTTTCAACTGATAAAATAGCAAGATAAATCATGTGGTTTCACTGGGAAAATAATAAAATTGACGGGTAAGAAATGTTACCAGAACTAAAAATACGTCGTGGCCGCACAGTGTCCCATCCAACTCAGTTGAGAGCAGCGTGTTAGTTTACCTGCAGTTCATGCAGTGACATGCGCTGACGTGGGGGCGCTAATACATCCTCAATTTGGTGTTAACAACACACTTGCTACGCATTTGAGAAGAAATATACATCTCCTCCCGTTGGAATTATCTAAATTGATGCATTAAAAAAAAAAGTATGACTTTTGTACATATTCATGAGATTTATACTGGGGCACAGCTCATTTATACTGGGGCACGTGCCCCAGTAAATGGGGTCTGGCGACGCCGATGGGACAATAACTACATCCGAGGTTTGCGGCACACAAAAGAATAAATCTTTAAAGGTTTTTTCGGAGAGTTTTTTGCAAATTTTTTGAACAGACTCTCCACTTAAATACCGAGAGGAAACGCCTATTAGACGCGTGCACGAGCCCAATTCTCCTCATGAACAATCTGTTTAAAAGTTGCTGTTCTCATAGCTCATAGAAGCTTACTGTGCCCCAACATCCGCCCTAACCCCTAATTCCCTCAATCACTATATAGAGCGGGGACTATATATAGACTATATAGTCAAGTCCGTTAACTTACCGTTCAGACAGATGATCACTACTTTTTGCTCCCGTTGGTCACGTATCTCCTCCTCCACTGCGCGGTGTCTGTGCCATCTTTGTTATTACTCGCAGCTGTCAGGTAGCGACAGCGGGCCGCTGTGACAGCAAATCCCATAATGCTTTGCGAGGAGAGCTGTCTGTGCAAATAATTCTGGGAT
>NW_015150871.1:101342-112010 GCF_000732505.1 Cyprinodon variegatus | reverse complement strand
GGCGGCCCTGGCCAGGCAGATGAGCTCCAAGCTAACTCCAATGTCAGAGGAGAAAGAGAGCACATCATACCAGTCACAGTCAGAGAAACAGGACTGCACTGACAAACAGGCCGATCTTTAACATCTATAAACAAAGGTGTTGATGGCAGCAGCACAGCTGATATTTTTCTCCAGGATGGTGTCACAGCCAAACAGGAACAGACGTGGCTAAGCTACTATGAGAAAAAGCAGAGAGAGCATAACGTTAGATATTAAACTAACAGATCCTGCAGAGTGGGAGAATAGAGAAAGAATGATGAAATAGAGGTCCCTTTGTCCTCCAGCAGTCTAAGCCTCTAAGTTTTTTCTCAAAAACGAAAATAAAAAATATTGGGCCTGAAACACAGTTTGTTTTTTTTGTTTTTTTTTTTGATCTGGTTGAAAAGTGCTTTTAAAGCAGTTGTAAAAAAATCACAATGCAAGAAACTGAACTGAATATGATGGAGATTCCTAGGCTGAAATAAAGGAGCCGAAGTCTGACAATGGTATGGATACACGAGGCTATATCCAGGCAGCGGCTGCAGAAAGTTAATACCTCTCTGCTTCCATCTATTCCTGCAAATCACTGCATCCAATTACATTTGTCTGAGCATGACATCCAGCAGGCACTTCTACCTGCAGCTACCCTCCATGCTTCTCAACATTAATGGACCTGGGATGTCACAAAACAAAACGCACATCTGACAACATTGACACCTTGTGGCCATTTGTTTCCAGCACGACCCTGGCAAACCTCATCAGCCACATATCAGATCAGACCCAGTTTGTGGGTGAGAACTGTGATGCATAGCAAACGAGCCCAAAAGTAAGGAAGTGCTCTTATTAAGTCGTCATTTATTCAGTTACTCCTACTGGGATGTAATTACAGCACAGACAGTCCTCTGAATGCTTAAGTACAGCAGCTGTCTTTGCTTTTCAAAAACTGATGCACGCCGAGAGCGGATGGCAAACTTGCATTGATTAAAAAAAAAAAAAATAGCTTAAAATATGTCCTTTTAAATAGGGGCCTTCATAAACCCAACTTTTCTATTCTGCTCTATTCAATTAATTC
Source organism: Cyprinodon variegatus (assembly GCF_000732505.1). NCBI lineage: Eukaryota > Metazoa > Chordata > Actinopteri > Cyprinodontiformes > Cyprinodontidae > Cyprinodon > Cyprinodon variegatus. The sequence goes on along the minus strand of NW_015150871.1, from coordinate 110,920 downwards.
AAAACCCATTCACCTTTTAAAAGCAGGACATAGTCGTGGGAATTGTGATTCTAAAAACTTGACTGTATTATTAGAAGTTTCTTAACAAATAGAAACCATATTTTTAATTGATGTGAGAAGTTTCTGTTAGTTTTTTTTTCCTTTAAAAGTTTCATGTGATATGTTTTTTTTTGGGGGGTCCTATTTGCATGGTTTACATCATTAAAATATTACAGTATTAGACAAAGATATGCAGATTGTATTAACTTTTTTTATTTGCATTTTATCAAATGAAGAGTACATGCTATCCAAACCAGCATGGCCTTCTGGGTAATTGCCCCTTAACCTAATAACTAGTTGTGCCATCCTTTGCAGCAGCAACAGCTGCCTCTCAGAGTTTGCAATAACTGGCAGTGAGTTCTTTCTAATGGTGCAGCATTGTTTTTATTCTGCAACAGTGGCGGGTTTTGGACTAGTAACGGATTCTTTAAGATAATACCGAAGAATGTGGATTTTTACCAAGTCGATCCAAAACCTTTACTTTGTTTTTGTAATTACTCTAAAATAAAAAATAAGGAATATGGTTCCATCAGTTACAACAAGTAACTGAAGCAGCCAAGCAGCTCTGGACTGTTACACTACTGTCTGTGCAATGTTCTGTTTCCTAATTAATATGTCATAACTAGACACACATCTTCCCAAAACATTTCAGATTTTATTTTAACAGTGCACAAAACATTTGCAAAGGTTTGCTGTTGATCAACATTTTTTGGGGGGAAAATCTGAGATAAACCTTTGGCTTCTTTTGTCCAAGCATTAGTTTAAATTCAGAAACCTCCAACCAATGCAGTATTTCGACTTTAAATGAATTGGATGAGGGCTATAGGGAGTTACACGTTCACCTCTACCGACTCCCTAGACCAGTCATTGCTACTCTCCTCCTAACTCTGATAGGCCATAGAATACTGATTCTTAAAGTATTTGAAAAATCTTTATTGATATCAATGACTGATTTTCTTGTGTTTTTAGCACTGCAAAAAAATGTCTTAAACAAAGGGTATTTCCCCTTAATTTGAGCAGGTAAATAAGATGATTTGCCAATGGAATTGGTATTTTTACTCTTAAAATAAGTTATCTAGACATTATACACTTGAAATAATACTATGCAATTGTTTTTTTCTTATTTTAAGTGTAAATTGTCTTGTTCTATTGGCAAAGTGTCCCACTTAAATCCTTAATTCAAGAAAAAATGCACTTATTTAAAGAAAAAATTACTTATTTAGATTTCATTTTTTTTGCAGTGTATAAATGTATTTAAATCAGACTATAATAGCTTAATGAGACCTTATAGCTCACCTCATTTTTTCAGAAAGATTCTGCTTTAGTGTTTGATTGGGATTCAGCACGGCTGCCTTGCAGCAAGAAGTTTCTGGGTTAGATTCCTGGGGTCTTTCTGCATGGAGTTTGCATGTTCTCCCTGAGCATGCGTGGGTTCTCTCCGGGTACTCTGGCTTACTCCCACAGTCCAAAAACATGCCTGTTAGGTTAATTGGCTTCTCTACAGTCCCCTTAGGTGTGAGTGTGTGTGTGAATGGTTGTTTGTCATGTTTGTCTCTGTGTTGCCCTGCGATGGACTGTACCTCGCGTCTCGCCCTTTGACTGCTCGCATCCCTGGTGACCTCACTCGGGATAAGCGTGCTAGAAAATGGATGGGATTCAGCACATCAACGTGGTGAGTTAAAAAAAAAGTTCAGCTACACCAGTAGCAAGATTGATTTAGAAGTTTTTTCCCTTGAGTTTTTTTAAATTATTCTTTGAAAGCTTTATTTTGTGTATACTGGAGGTGTTATTGATGTTAAAATTGTGAGAAAAACTGCTTTATACCTACTATATTTATCGTATTAAAGCCCCAAAGAGTTTTTGTGACTTCAAGGATGCATCGTATACTGTATAACACAAAATATTAACCAGTTATTTACCAGTTTTCTCTGTGTATCCTTAGCATATTTTCATAAAAGTTGCATTTTAAGAGCTGATAATATCATGGAGGTATATGTGGGCTTGCATGATGTTGGTTATCATTAAAGAGCCTTTTTTTTTGTAAATAATGATGCCACCCAGTAGTTTACAAGAGGAGCAGGTGGCTTCTCTAATGTCTGTGACTGTTTTTCATGTCCTAGGAAAAGAAAACATCTTGTTAAGCTGGATAATGACACTTTCTTTGTTAATAATCAAAGTACTAACAGAATATCCTTCACCAGACTGCAGAGGACAAGATTGGCATCAGCATCAACACCGTAGTATACAACTTTGATGTAGAAGCAGAGGTCTAAGAAATATATCAAAAATGACACTTCTCACCCTATATACCCTATAACTATTAAAAAGATCATTTAAATAAAAAATAAAAAATTGCACAAAAAGTCTAAAAATAAATGATTAGGTTGTATAAGCTCAGGCTGAATGTGGCTATGATAAAATGTCTTGGTTCCATTGGGGCACATCCACGAATGCCGAGTTTCTTTGCTCCCCCCTCTGTTACTAACAGCATTCTTATGATAATGCAATAAAGCTGCTCTTTAGTTAATTGTGTAAAGGCGATAGAGGTGGCCACCTATTGTTGTCGGCCCTCATGGAGCTAAAAGAAGAAAGCTGGTGGAGATTATCTCCTTTATAAAACTCCTCAAATTCCTCCCAACTCATAACTTATTCAGTGTGTGAAATGTTTGTCTTTATGACATTTGTTTAACATTTTGATGAGTCTATTTGTAGGGTCTATCCTTGTATTTATTTTTCTTATTTGTAAGGTGCTTAAATTGCTTCTAGTACAAGGTTAAAATGTGTAAAGCTGGTTTATAACATGTTATAACTTAAAATGTGTTTTAATAAGGCTTAAAGGCAATGAATCGGGCCACCAATTGGCTATCTGTTAAACATTTTATGATTTAAATCAAGGTTTGACAGTTTGTGATCTAATAACTTGAAGAAAAAAGGCAATGCAGTTCTTTGGCACCTTTTTTCCTATCTTGCACTAAATACAGTTGTTAAATCTGATATAATGTGAGTGCCAATTAGAGTGGAGGTTTGTGGAGGACCCAAATGCATGGTTTGGTTTGGTTTCTTGCAGATTTGAACAACAGAAGCATAAGTCCAGAAAAAAACAGGGAACACAGGGCTTCAGGAGGGAGTGAGAAGAATCCAGCAAAGAGTAACTGCAGAGGAGTACGGTACATATGCCAAACAGAACAATAAATTGAGTAATCAACTAATTGGGAACAGGTGTGGACAGAAGTATCTAGAAGGGAGCAAAGGGAAAGGAGAGGGACACTAGGGGGCAACATAGAGCAACCAAGAAATACAGCAGGGCTTATAAATAGAAAAGAACTTAGATGACACTAAATGGAAATGAAAGTACTGATTTAGAAAACACAAAATGACAGAAATAAAAGTTTAACTGAAAACCCAAAGAGAAAATTTGAATTAAACTGAAAACTTAAATTAACTACTAATATGAAATCTCAAAACCAGTTGTTTACTTTAATACAACAGTTACATCTTTACAAATCAAGCAGGATCCTTTTTTAGGCCAGAGATGAAGACAGGGCAGTATAAATGTCAAAATGCTACGAGAAGTTGGAACATTTTCATTGATTAACATTTTAACTTTTACAAAAATTTAGAAAATGTCAGCCAATACAGTAATATATTTATTAAACTAAAGGCCATACAGTACAATGTGATTTTTTTTTCCTACTAAAAATGGCTTCAAATAAATTTAATTTGTATTGTTTGTTTATGATCCTAGACTATGCTTGGACAAGCGGAACTTTACCTTCTTTGCCAAATTAAATGATTCATATTGATGGAAAAATAGACTAACTGGCTGAGTTCAAAAGTTAATTTGCCAGTTCAATTAACAGTTTTGCTAAAACCTGAATGATGTGTCTGGGAAGAGTTGTTAACATAAATAAAAGACAGATATAATGACATCTGAAAAATATTTCCTTTATACCACTGATGTGTATTTTAAAACTGGCAACACACAAATTGAAAAAAAAAAAACTCACTACACATGGAGGGAAATGATTCCTTCTTTCTGTCCTTTCATTTTGTTCAAGATAACAAAAAATCCGATTAGAATATAGTGTGGTCAATCAAATTGGGTTCAGATGAGGCCAATTTACTGGCCAGTTAAGGACAACTACATCTTGATCATTGAACTAACAAAACTAGGTTTTGCCCAGCGTTGACTGGTGGCAGGTCCTACTGAGAAAGTAAGACAGCAGCTCTATGAAGAATGTCAGCAAAATGAAATTTCACAGTTTTGCACTTTTTTGATCTTTTTAAGTTTCTTTTTGAGTTTTCATATATTTCATTTTCATTTTGTGTTGTTTTTTGTTTGTATTTGACTTCTATGTATTTCTTGTTTACCCTCTGTTGCCCTCTTGTGTCAGTCTCTTTCAGCTCCCTTCTAGATCCCTCTGTCCACACCTGCTCCCACTCAGTTCATTACCCCAGTCTTTGTTCTGTTTGACATATATACAATTTATCTTCAGTTACTGTTCGCTGGTTCCTTGTAATTTCTTGGCTCCTCATGTGTGTTTTCCCTGATGTCTCCTGGATTTGAGTTTCTCCTGTATTTTTTTTTTGTGGATTTTTGATTCCGTTGAATGGATATTAAACTTGCAAGAAACCTCCTTAGCTTCCGTCTGCATTTCGGTATTCCAAAACCTTCAGACAACCTGACAAGAAGCATGAAATACTCTATAATTTCTATTACCGTATATGGCTAAATTGTTTGAAACGAAATTCTAACTTACTTTCATCTGAAAGGTGGACTTTTGATCTTTTACAAACAGTTCAGTTTTTTTTCTCCTTAGCTCAAGTAACATATGTCTGATGTCGTCTCAGCTGTAAGAGTGGCCATTATTGGTCTGAACGATGTTTTCCTCTTGATGAAGCAATCTTGCCACCATATATTTGCCATATATATGCCACATTTATACTATATATTTTGATCATCATATCCTTGACAACAGATTTTTACGTCTTTCATTTACTGGGAGTGGGTACCTTGGGTTAATTCAAACCAGAGCTGTCAAGTAATGAAGTGCAAATACTTTGTTACTGTACTTAGGTACACTTTTTTGGTATCTATACTTCACTCCATTACTTATTTTTCTTCCTACTTCTGACTTCTACATAACATTTTCACTAAAGTATCTGTACTTTAATGTACTTCGGTTTGCTGAAGAAAATCATCAGAAGCAAGCAGGTTTTCTTGAAACTGCAAACGTGAATTGTCTATGCCATGCTACAATGTCGGATTCAGAAAAAGATGTTGAAATGTCTGAAAGGTGGGACACAGGCGAGAGCGTATCGGGAGATGGAGACGGAGACCAACTTGGCCCTATCTCAAAGAATATTTCGAAATAGTCGAAAAATTGATCTTTCGATTCATATAGTGGCATCTGACTATTTATTTTTTTTAAAGATTACTTTATACTTTTATATTTTAAGTAGTATTTGGAGCACATACTTTTTCACTTTTACTTGAGTAAAGAGGTCAAGTTGATGCTTCAGCTTTTAACAGAGTGTTTTTAAACTGCAGTATCTATACTTCTACTTAAGTAACAAAAAAGTGTCATTTTGACACCACTTATTCAAACCCATGACCACAAAACATTAAATTACAGTATAGCCTAAAAGGTCACAATTACATCCACAGCAAAGCTTGCTTAAACTTGCACTGTTTTAACCTAAAAGAAAAAATAAATTGTCCTTCCTGCACCTTTATAATGAAAGACACAAATGGTTTATCAGTATTTTGTGTATGTTTAGTTGGTTTGGGCAATTAAAGCATCAAATTGAACAAACATGTCAGAATACCAGCTTTTAGGTTATAATGGCAGTCATACATTTTATAAATCACCCTGGCTTTGGTTTGTTTCTCTTGTTTTCTGTCAACCTTTGTTTTCCTTTTGGGGACCAAAGAGAAGCCAAAATCCCTCCTGCAGTGTGTGCAAACCTGATGGAAAAACTACAGGAAATGTTTGACCGCTGTAATTACAAACAAAGGCTACTATACCAAATATTAACATTTTTTTTCTCAGGTGTTCAAATACTTATCTGCAGTTGTATCATAGAAATAAATAGTTTAAAAAGATCATACATAGTGATTGCTGGATTTTTTTTCCTATTTAGATTATGTCTTTCACAGTGGACATGCACCTATGATGACAATTTCAGACGCCTCCATGTTTTCTAAATGGGAGTACTTGCAAAATAGCAGGATGTTCAAATACATATTTTCCTCACTGTATCTCAAAGAACAACACATTATAGTTAGACTTATATTAACAACAGATTGAAAAACAAAGGTATCAGCCTGGATAAGGGTTTAAAAGCTATTTTTAAGGCTCTGGTACCTCATTGAGCCACAGTCAGATGTATTAGCCGCAGACAAAACAGTGTTGAACCTTTCCAGGACTTGCCAACTTGAAGCAAGCAGCAACAAGTTATTCAGAAGTTAAAAGTCCCTGCTAAACAAAATGAATACAATACATATCTTATGAAAAATATATTTGATAGATCAATGATCCTCAAGACTTTTGGGAAAATATTGTGCTGACAAAATGGGAACTATAAGAAAGTTTTCCGTTAATTACTACGACTGAAAGACTAAATTCTTCTCTTTTATCTGTAAATGCTGCAGGAGAATGACAGACTTTGTGACCTTCGTGCGCTTGTGATTTGCAGCAGAACAATAGATCAAATTAAATTGGCAAGTCACCTCCTTATGGCTAAAACAAAAAGAAAGCAACAACAATGAAAAAAAAAACAATATGAAGGGTTAGAAGTTGTTAGGCAAAATCTGGACTTTTATCAAACTGATAGTTTGCATCTTAGCCTTAAACAGACTGTTTAGGTTTAAAAATCTTCTGTTGTGGCTGAAATGTTATAATTCTGCCAAGAAAAAAAGAGGCTTAATTCTATCCATGGATATTTATAAAGCATATGTTAATTTAGCCCAGTTCATTTGGAAAGGTTTTACTCAATAAATGAAATCACTGTTTTATAATGAATGAATGAATTTACTGAGGTTACTTAGCTTATCTTCGTCTGGCATTCCATGCAAACACTTTAACAGGGTTTTCATCTTTAAGGAAAATTAAACACCCAATATTCCAAAACTCAAAACCTCTGTAACTAATCTTTATAAAAAATAAAAAAATAAATAAATAAAACATTGACATGTAGTCATCTGGGGAGGACTCAGAGTAGAGCCGCTGCTCCTCCACATCGAGGGGAGCCAGTTGAGGTGACTCGGGCATCTAGTTAGGATGCCCCCTGGACGTCTCCCTGGTGAGGTGTTCCAGGCACGTCCCACCAGGAGGAGGCCCAGGGGGAGACCCAGGACATGCTGGAGGGACTATGTTTCTCGGCTGGCCTGGAATCGTCTTGGGATCCCCCGGAGGAGCTGGCCCAAGTGGCCGGGGAGAGCGACGTCTGGGTCTCCCTACTGAAGCTGCTACCCCAGTGACCCAACCCCGGATAAGCGGAAGAAGATGGATGGATGGATGTTTCTTTAAAAAAGGCAAAGGTACGATCCTAGTATTGAAAGTTTAAAAGACAGTTTGGAAACAGGTGCTTTTTCCTTCTTTCAACATCTCAAGGATCTAGGATAATGGAAGTGAGATCAAGAAAAAAACACACCAAACAATTATTTCTGTTTGCTGTGATCTACTACATAGCAATATATGTGTACTTCAGAGGTGTAAAGTAACGAAGTACAAATACTTAATTCCTGTACTAAAGTACACTTTTTAGGTATCTATACTTTACTCCATTACTTATTTTTCTTCCTACTTCTGACTTCTACTCATTACATTTTCACACAAGTATCTGTACTTTCTATTCCTTACATTTTTAAAACAAACGTTACTCATTACTCTTGGCTTTGGTTTAATGTTTATAAATATGTGGATATAAAAACGCGAATTGTCTATGCCATGTTACAATATCGGATTCAGAAAAAGATGTTGAAATGTCTGAAAGGTCGAACACAGGCGAGAGCGTATTGGGAGATGGAGACCAACAAGACCTCCCTCATCCTTGGCCCTATCTCAAAGAATTTTTCAAAACAGTCGAAAAATTGAGCTTTTAATTCATATAGTGACATCTGGCTGTTTTTTTTTTTTGTTTTTTTTCAAAGATTACTTTATAGTTTTATACTTTAAGTAGTTTGTTGAGCACATACTTTTTCACTTTTACTTGTATAAAGAGATCAAGCTGATACTTCAACTTCAACTTTTTTAAACTGCAGTATCTATACTTCTACTTAAGTAACAAATGTGTGTACTTTTGACACCACCTATGTATTGCTATTCAATATCAATATAGTTTTCAGATTAATCTTTGAGTTAATTAATTGATTGCCATTTGGCATTTACTTCAATTAAATGTTAGAAACATCCACTTAAAAAATTATTAATAAAAAAAATAATAAAGTACTGTCACTTTAAATTCATGTTCCTCTATAAGTAAAATAGCTAGCACAGGTGGAGCTAATTAGCTCAGCTGCTAACTGTCATACAACCAGTTAGCTTAGTCAAACAAAAGCGATTTATTGTGGCTTCTAGATTATTCCCAGACTAATTAACTTGTTCATAAGTTATCGATTATTTTTTTACATCGTGTAAATGTCCGTTTTTTTCTGTTTTTTAAAAACAAAAGCGACAAAAACACCCAACTCCTCTTCTTCAAAGCACCAAGTGATGTAGTTTATGCGGTCTACAAATAAGGTAGGAATTTGTTATATCAACATAAAGTTCTTGTATTTTTTTTTTTTACAGCCGCTTTTGCGAGCAGTTGCTTGTTGTTGTTTCTTTAATAATAATTTGAAACTCTTTTCAAATTATTTTCAAAATTACTGTATTTGTAACAGAAATAGCCATCAGAAAGGAAGAAAAAGTGTTGAAACGTGCTAAGTTGCAGCATCAAAGCTAGCTTGGAAACATCCACTTTTATTAAAATAAGAAAGACAAAAATAAGATAGTAAAAAGCTAAATAAAAAACACAAGACTTTTCAATTGTATATGAAAGGCAAACCAAATATTGGTGGGGACAACAAATATTTAGCTAGTGCTGATAGTTATGGGTAGATGATATTAAATATCAGTGTATTACTTTCACTTTTTGGAACTTATGAAAGAGATATAACATTTCTTAAGAAACAAAATATATAGGAATATATTGTAAAATATTTAGAAATATATTACAATATCGTGAAGAGTGATAATTTAAGCAATATGTTCTAATATGTGTGTATAATAGTTTTGGAGTTGTAGTTATGTATGTTAAGTAAGTGTTTGAACATCCTGCTATTTTGAAAGTTCTCCCACTTAGAAAACATGGATAGGTCTGAAATTCAGAAATTACAATATATGATTTTAACTATTTATTTGTATGATACAGCTGCAAATAAGTATTTGAACAGCTGTCTAACAGCTAGAATTCTGACCCTCAAGCATCTGTTAGTTTGCCTTCAAAATGTCCACCTCCACTTCATTTATTATCCTAAATTAGATGCACCTGTT
>NW_015150871.1:97939-101186 GCF_000732505.1 Cyprinodon variegatus | reverse complement strand
ATGCACCTGTTGGAGGTCGTTAGCTGCATAAAGACACCTGTCCACCCCATACAATCAGTAAGAATACAACCACTAACAGCCAAGACCAAAGAGCCGTCCAGAGAAACTAGAGGCAAAATTGTTTACCTCCAAAAGCATGGAAAGGGCTACTGGGAAATTTCCAAGCAGTTTGGTGAAAAAAGGTGCACTGCTGGAGCATCATTAGAAAATTGAGGAAGCTAAACATGAATGTCGATCTCCCGAGGACTGGGGCTCCTTGCAAGCTCACCTCCTGGGGTCTCACTGATCCTAAGAAAGGTGGTAAGTCAGCCCAGACCTACACATGAGGAGCTGGTCAATGACCTGAAAAGAGCTGGGTCCACTGTTTCCAAGGTTACTGTTGGTAATACACCAAGACATGGCACGGAACGTTCCCCTGTTTAAACCAGCACCGGGCATACACTGTGCGATATTTTCAATTTTTGCAAGCAGCTACAGCTCAAACTGTACGATGCTGGGTTTAAAAGTTCACAGCTTACGATGCATGTTCTCACACTGTGCGGTCCAATGCTCTGATGCGATCCTACGACGACTGACTGAACTTCTAACACGTTTGATTTTCTCCCGACCTTACAATTCCTGATCAGGTGGTTGTGAGAGGCTAATCGCCCCACATTACTCCCTGTACACTACATGACGCACAATGAGGCTGAAAGTTGACCCGATCGAAAAATTCTCTCACGACTGGAGAATCGGCCCGAAAAGGGCAAAAAATGATACAGTGTATGCCAGGCTATTAGTTTGCGAGTGACCATTTGAATGATCCTGAGGAGTCATTGGAGAAAGTCATGTGGTCATATGAGACCAAAGTAGAACTTTTTGTTCATAAGTCCACTAACCGTGTTTTGAGGAAGAAGAACGATTAGTACCATCCCAAGAACACTATCCCTTCTGTGAAGCATAGGGGTGGTAGCATCATGCTTTGGGGGTGTTTTTCTGCAATTGGGACAGGGCGACTGCACTGTATAAAGGAGAGGATGACCAGGGACCATGTGTGCGAGATTTGGGGGGAACAACCTCCTTTCCTCAGTTAGAGCATTGAAGATGAGTTGTGGATGGGTTTTCCAACAGGACTGTTGTGGCCCATTTATGCTAAACTTTTTGTAATCTGTAATTTCTACCAATTAGTTTTCTACTTTTAGTAGGTAGAATTTATTTAAGTTCATTTAGAACCAAAATGGAACAGAACGATAACCAAGGAATGGCTCTGAAAGAATCACACCAAGGTGCTGGTGTGTCCTAGCAAGTCTCCAGACGTAAACCCAATAGAGAATCTTTGGAGGGAGCTCAGACTCCGTGTTTCTCTGTGTCAGTCCAAAAACCTGAATGATCTAGAGAAGATCTGTTTGTAGGAGTGGGCCAAAATCCTGCCTTCATTTTGTGCAAACCTGGTGAAAAACTACAGGAAATGTTTGACCTCTGAAATTGCAAACAAAGGCTACTGTACCAAATATTAACATTGATTATCTCAGGTGTTCAAATACTTATTTGCAGCTGCATTATACAAATAAATAGTAAAAAAAAAAATCATATATTGTTTTTTGGTTTTTCCTTTTTTTTTTAGATTATGTCTCTCACAGTGGACATGCACCTAGAATGAGCAGGGTGTTCAAATACTTATTTTCCTCACTGTAGCCATATGCATAACTAATGGACTAAGCCATAGTTGTGAAAATAATAAAGACTCAAATATCAAATGAACATTGGTGTTTACTGACCTAAAGCTGTGGAGGCATTTAGATGCTGTAGAGGTGAAGGATTAATTTCAAAAAATGTTAAAGCAAACATGTGATCAAGAAATTATATCATCAGACTGGGATTAGGTTATAAAAAAAAACTAAAATAATGTGAACATCATCCTCTAAAAACCACGATCGAATCTAATTATGTTTGACCTGTTGGCATAATTATATAATTTTGCTTTTTGAATCGTGTATTTCTTTCTGAATCCTTTATTTTTCATTTCACAATAAGACATGGTCTAGTTCTTTTATCCTACTCTATCTATTTTACTGTATTGTATTACTGGTGTATTAAAGAGTAAAACACCCTATATCAGCTGGGAAAGTTTTAGTTTTATGCAGTATTTTTGTTTTCAGTACTGATTGGAGTCTTATATCTAGAGCCAAATGGCTGTAATGATTATTTAAACACATCAGTCTTTTTTACGAATAATTACATATCTTTCATTCATCCCTTTGGGGAACTTAAGGTTACATCACAGACACTTGAGCAAAGGTTTATAATAGACCAAAGCCCTTTTCCCTTATTTGAGTGTAATTTTGTTACTATGGTGTGTTTATCTGTGCTTGTTTTCTGTCCCTGTGTTGGTTTTTAATATTATGCAACTCTTATATTATTTAGGGGAGTCATTGGTCTGGTTCTTGCTCTTAATTTTTATATCTTGTTTTCATCTACAACTTTTTAATTAGTTATTTTATTTTTAGCTGATGCCTGTGAGTTTTAAGCTGTCGTACAAAAATGTTTCTCAGACTTTCATTTTTTGGTTTTCATCTAATTGCATTATCAAAAAACGTTTATAGCATTTTATTTTGACTTACTTAATTGAAAAAAGATATCCAGTGGTAACACACATAAATCATGTCAAGTGCAGGGAAAGTCATTCAAGCTTTGAGAAGTTGAAATCAAAAGTAGTCAAAAAAAAAAAAAAAAAAAACTAGACAGTGCAGAGGCTTACATTGAGTGGCGGGCTTGCGATACCAAACGTTTTTTATTATTATTGGTCAGCTCATATTCATAAATTGACTTTATTTTATACTGGCTCCAGTCAAATTTTTATGGTGTAAACTGGAATCTCAATCATGTTTTTCTTCATCTTCAAAGGCTCTTGTGTCCACTTCCGATCACCTTTGCTCGTTTCACAACAAACTCTGTCGCGCTATTCACTCTTATACACACACTGTCACAGTACAGAAACCACTTTAAATTTGTTTCGGTATCTATAACAAAGACTATTGTAATAAAAACATTTCTTTCCTCCTGGTCTTGCTGATGCTACCTATCTACTGTGGAAAAAACAGGGGTGTTAGAACTGTTAGGGATCTATTTAAAGATGGCACTTTTTGAAGCTTTTTTATTTGAAAACAATATTCCAGCTACTCGCTTGTTTTGAACTTTCAGATACAAGACTGTATATATTCCCTTTTTTTACCTTATCTTTCTCTTCCAAACACCCAACCAAGGGAAG
>NW_015150871.1:89532-96724 GCF_000732505.1 Cyprinodon variegatus | reverse complement strand
TGATGAAATTCGTTGCCAACGCTTTTAAAAGTCGATTTTTATCGATTTTATCGATTCGTTGTTGCAGCCCTAATATAAACATCTTATGGACTTGGATACATGCACAACATCTAAGGTTAAAAACAATCTGGGGAATGTGAACTAGGAATAACTATTACGGATCAGCAATGGGAAAAGACGGTATCAGCTATTCGGTTTAGTACACCGGTTTCAACTTTAAATTTAAAGTATTGTACAGAGTCCATTACTCTAAGTCACACCTGTCAGAAATGTTCCCAGAGATAGTAGGTAAATGTGATGGATGTCATACAAGCCCATGTCACCTGAGCCACATGTTCTTTTCGTGTCCGACACTTCATGATTTCTGGAACCAACTTCCTTATATTTTATCTAAAGCCTTCAAAACTAAAATTGATATAAATCCTTATTTAGTTATTTTTGGTGTCCCAGTAAAGTCTATCTTAACGGATCCTTTTCACACCAAATATTGACTTTTACATCCTTTAATGCCAGACAAAAAATTAAGCTTTCTCCTAAAGCACCTTTAATATCTCAGTGGTTTCACAATGTTCTATCATTTCTTAAAATGGAGAAAATACATTTTGCAATGAAAAGAAACAAGTAAATATTCAAAAAATAAATAGGATTCCTTTATGGAATATTGTTAATCGCTTCAGAACTTGCCTTCAGAATAATACCCCCACCCCTTCTCTGTGCACAGGTTTGTGTTTTTGTGAGTTTATTTAGATTTTTGTCGATTCAATACATGTGTGTTATATGTAATGGCCTTTAGATTTGGTTTGACTTAAAGTTTGCCCATTGAGAAAATGATGAAATTTTTGTATTTTCTTGATGTAAGACCTGTTTCCTCAAATATATATATATATATATATATATATATATATATATATATATATATATATATATATATATATATATAAAAGATAACCAAGACAGAACAAAAATATTTAAGTCTCTCACTATCTCTGCCCATCATTCTGAATTTAAAAAGAGAAATTCTTGATTGTCTGGCGGGACAGTAAGAACATTAATCAAAGAAGAGGCACAGAGGTTGACTATACATCTAGAAAAGCTGTAAAAACCAAGAGCTACTTCTGTTGACAGTACAACTAATACTTGTTTGTAACAAGCAATCAATATTTATACATGTTTTCTATAAGTAAAGAGAAAAGTAGGAGAAAGTAAACATGTGAGACCCTTTGATTAATGTTGTGGCAGAAACTAACACCCCTCTGAAAACACATGAAAGCATGGTGGAAGCAGTATTATGCTAAGGGTGAAAACTTTTTGCATTTTAATTTATTTTTTTAGCTGTGATTTTCTCTCCACTTTACAAACGCAAACCAATTTCCATCCATCAATAACTAAATATACAGAAATATATTATAGTCTGAAACTATTTGAAAGAAAATGAAAAGTTCAAATAGTTCACTTTATATTTTGTTTTTATTGGCTTTATTTATTATAATTTAGTAATTTGCTTTTAAAAAGTTTACTTTTGCGTGTTTTAAACTTGCGTTATTTATTTCTGCCTCTTTTATGTGATTATCACTTCTGTTTCTGATTCCCAAAGTCTGGTAAAAACCTGAAATCTAACTGCGTTTTTGGCATTAATTGCTTTATTTGATGGAATAAGTTATCAAAGGTTTCGCACCGCCTGTCATACTTTGCATTTCCATGGTGAACTTTAGTGAAGAGACGTGTGTCCTCAAAAGGTTGCGCGTTTTGGGCGACAAATCAGCCCAACAAATGCGGCTGTAGTTTGAAGCGGGGCCGTTGGTTTAACTTTTTTTGAATTTATATGCGTCGTTTTTCTCTTGTTTTCGAAGCCTCGGTCCGAAATAGCGGAAATTTCCTACTGAAATCGGACGCAGAGAGTGCACCTTTGCGCAGAGGCTGGTTTCATACCGAGTGGCTCCTCTGGGTGCACAAAGACAGCGGCTCGGAGAGGAACTTGTTCAGAGAGAACCGGGGACGCTGGGAGGCGAGATCCACAACCTCCGGAGTCCGAGCCTCAACAACCGCGGTGTTTACCACCTAAAACCCTTTATTCTGCTTCCCACCTTTACGTTACAAGGTAAGGAGCTGTTTTAGAAGCGTTTCAGCGGGAATGGAGAGCTGCGGAGCGGGTTAAATCCTCTTCGCTCTGGCTTCCCGAGCGTGGTTGTTTTTGCAGAAAATGGCGTCATCGCCCTCTTGTTTCTGCTTGGCCGCGGCGGGCAGAGGAGTAGTTTCAGGGACTTGTAGCAGCACACCGACGAAGCGCCCACTTCCTCGAAGGCGTAAATCGCGTACTTCGACGTCTTTTATTCGATAATAAAGCGCTGGACGGTGGAAATGTTCGCGTTTTGGCCCCGTGGAAGGACGCGCAAAGATGGAAGGGTCACCGGTCCTGTGCGCCAAGCTGCTTCTTGGAAAAGGTGGCACGGAGCCGCAAAACGCAGCGTTTTGCACCGACTCACGGCTCATCCAAAAGACCTCGGACGGTTTAGCGTCATCCCCACGACGTTGATGGATGTATTTGTGGCGGATCCGCATCGGATCTTTGTGTGTAAATCACTCGGGTTAGCTCGGTTTTACGCCGCACTCCCCTGCCATGCTGCAATCGTTCCGAGGGGCCTCTCTCTCACACGGCTTGAAAAGGTGCATTATATCCTTGGCGTTTTCCTGTGATCAAATAAAGCTGCTCCTTTGTTGTTGGGAATAGCAGCAACAATATAAGCGTGTAAAAGGAGATTTTCGTGGGGGGGTTATATTCGGGGGGGTGCCATGAGAAACGGCGACCTGCCCCTGCGCTCTGGATTTTACAGCTGAACCAAACGAGGACATGCTGAATGAGGTGGAAATAAAAAGTCCCCTGGATGAATCGCAGACTTTTTTTCTCTAAACTGCATGGGGAAGTCCAGGCGCTGCGCAATGATTGTGTTGCTTTGCGCAGAGAAACGGTGGCAGCTGCTGTAACCGCCGCGGAGCGTTTCAACGCGATCTGTTTCTTTTTTTCTCCTCTTTTCGGCTCGTTGTTGGCCAGCCTTTTGTAAATAGTTGAGGACTCTAGGATAAAAGAGCACAATAGTATTCAAGCGGGCCCTTTATGGCCTGTGAATGTAGTCCTAAGTCCCCACTCCGACAGCTACGTGTATGCGTCCTCGCTCTGGCCACCACACATCCAGCACAGCGAGGCCACTGGGTTTGCCTGTGCATCCGCTCTGCTTTAGTTCCTCCTGTGCCACAGAAGTGCGCTGCAAACGCAGGTGAAACCCGCCTTCCCCGTGCACATTTTTATTAAGTTTTGAGAGTTATGCAACCTGATCGCCGCTTCACTAGCCCGAAACCCCATCATCGGATGGATACGTTTGCGTCAAATAAGAGGGAAATCGGAAAGGATCGCGCGGAATTATAACCGATCTGTCATTTGCAAATCACCCAGTGTCATTTGCGTCACAGCCCGCGGGCCTCTCACGCCCATGGGGGGCGATGGAGTTGCAAATGGAGAATGTTTGTGTGTGCTGACGCTGCCCCATCTGAAAAGGGAACCAATAGACGCGAGGAGCGGTCGCCAGTGCGCCGCCAGTCCAGGGCAGTGCACCGGCGTGGGATTCCGTATCAACGCGGAAGATCATCCTGGTTTGCTGGGCTTTCCATCGCTCTGGTCGGGATGCGTAAGCGGATACTAAACCTGCTACGGAGGCCAGTCGGAGAGGAGAAGCACATATCTGTCCTGTTCTCCCCTCATGGTGATCGGTGCATGTGGCCTCTAAGAAGACGCTGGATCCACATGATCGCGATTATATGGCCGTAAAGCCTTTATTACCAGAGAGATGACATGGATGTTTTATTACTCGAAACTTGGATCGCTCATTTTTCATTTAAATGTCCGGTATGTTTGTTTGATTCGCGACGTGCCACAAGTTTCTGCTGTGAAAATGAACGGGGCGCTTTTTATCCAGGAAGGTTGTACTTGTTGTCGATGCGCTTTTGGGAACTGCGCATGGTTTGAACAACTGAACCGAAAAGGAAGTGGGAAATCTAGAAATTCTCCAACGCAAGTTTATTTAAACATGGCAATCTGATTTCAAATAACAAGATGCAGACATATGTATTAATATATAGTTGTAACAGTTATGCTGTATCTTTTTTCTAGCTTTAGCCTTAAACTTTAAACCTATATGTTGTGACAATTGGTGGGGAAGGAAACTCACTTTGCATCCTCTGAATATAATTATTGAACTTGAACTTTATTCATGTTATGGCCTTAAGTCATAATTAATGTTATTGAATGTTTAATGGAAACAGAAATTAGCATTAAGTTGCCTGATTTTATGCAAATCAAATCTAAAAAGTGTGGCATGCATTTAACCCAGCTATTTTAACCTTTAAGCTCCTAAACAAGATACAGTGCAACCATCTCCCCGCAGAGGTCTCCAAATAAATCCATCTGTAATGTAAATAATCTCAATTTAATTACAGTTCTTATTACTTTACTCAACAGATATAGTCATAAATACAAAAAACAAGGGATAAACTTGAGGAAAGTTTAAAGCAGGGTTGAATTATAAATCATAATTGAGTGGAAAGAGAGTTTCACTTTTCCAAACTTACCAAAACATCTGGATTAAACCTATAGAAACTTGGTCTGTTTCCAAGCCATGTAGAGGACACTTCAAACAAGTTGAAGAAACAAAAAGATAAGTTGAACTTTTTGACTTTGCCCCAATGACTATATTTAACAGAGAAAAAGAAACACTGCACATCACCTCCATTGTGAAACATTGTGGTGGCAGTAGCATGCTGTGGGGATGGCTTTTCTCACCATAGACAGGGAATCCAACCAAAGCTGATCAGATGGGTGGAGCTAAATACTTGCAAATCCTGGAAGAAAACCAGTATTAGGAGGTAGTAAGGCTTTTTATCCTGAAGCAGCTAGATCGAAAATTAAATGTTTTAGATCCAAAGTTGTTTATTTCTTAGAACAGTTCAAAGTCCAAGCCTAAACCTGTGGCAGGACCAGGTTTTGCTGTCATAGACACTCCCTTCATGTCTTATTAACGTCTGACTATTTTGAAAAGAAGAATAACAAACAAGTATATCTTTTAAGTATTCAGAGCTGGAAGAGGCACACTTTAAAGACTTGCAGCTTTAATTGCAACAAAAAGTAGTTATCCAAACGGCTTGCTCACTGAACAGAATAATGATGCATTTTCAGATGTATTTAGATTTTTAATAGTAAACTATGTTAAAAATGCATTATTTTCCTTTTATTCACAATTATTTGCTGAAAGTCTGTTGTATCAAATCTCCTAAATATATTGGAGTTTGCAAATATAGTATGATACCATTTGGAGAAGTCTGTACTCTTGCATTCTTGGTGTAGGATTCTTAGCTTGAACTATGACAGAGAGAATCAATTTAGCTTGATAGAGGAAATTGGACATGTGACGTAATAAGTAGCAACATGTTTTTAATTTGTAATGCTGATACTTTATTTGCACTGTTTATATTTTTGCTAGAATTAGCTGACCTTTTTTCCCCCTTTGGTTAAGTTGATTGCAGCAAGGACGTCCTGCTTCTTCTTGGCTTAAGTCTCTAAGTCATCAGTATTTGGTTTGCAGCAGTCCACTGATGTCATTGTGTGATTCAGTCAGTTTAATGATGTATTATTGGGTTCAGTCACTGAGTCAGCTTGTAAGGCCCAAGTGTGGGTGAAGTAATTCAACAAGCCTGTTAACCTACTGGTCCCAGAACTAGTCTGCAAAGCAAAGAGAAGCGCATGTGGTGAAAGATCCACTCAGCCAGGCAGATAGAAAATCAGCATCTGGCTCTCAGTTTGTAGGTCAGCTAATTGTTCAGCCTGCACTCTAATTAAACAGCCGAGCTGGTCTGATATGCCACTGTGTCGGTGGTGAAGGGGAATTTTAGTTTTTGTTACAACTTAAAACTCTGTTGCAAAAATGGCTACTTTTTTCTTCCTAGCGATAGAAGTTAGAGAACTTCTTCTCAAATCTGCTGTCAGAACAGTGATATGAATTATTGCTGCTTTCTTTGCTTTTTGATATTCTTAAAATACAGCGTCTGTGTTTAATTTATTTCGGTGTGAATTCTTATTTTTTTTTTTTTCTGAACTGTGAATCCACACCTGGCCTGAAAATGCCCATTATGCACATCCCAGGGCTATATTTATTTAAATGTGTCTGCGCTCCTCTCATACATCCTCTGCTGCTGCATCTCTTTATGTTGCTCTAATATGCTGGATTTAGTGTAAATCACCTCAACAATTTTTGCAGTTTTTATGCAACTATCATGATAAGTTCCAGCATAAGTCTGTTTATGTGATAGATCCCCAATATTCCGTCTCTACGTTTTTCTTCTTAATCATATGATAAAAGTAAAAACAAAAGAGCTGACTTTGAACTTTCTTGAGACTATCTCTTTCAGTAAAGTGAACTTTGATCAGATAAAAACGGAAAGTTAAAGAAATGTGAGGATCATGTGACCAATGATACTCGGTAGTTTAAGTTGGTGTACACCTTTTATCATGGACTCCAGTTAGATGCATGCGTTTTTTATGGGATGGGGCTCTAATGATCACAAGGCGGTTAGTTTTATTTCAATTTACCTTGAATATTAAACACAGTAATTGGATACAAATATTCTGAGTTTCCACAAACTTTTTGTTTTAAAGGACTTGTTTTGTTTCATATAACAGCTATAAGACAAGTTCAGAAATTTAAAGCAATTTTCAAGTTAATGTGCTTAAATGTATCCCATTTTACTTCTCGGAGAACACTTTAATACGTGTTTAGGAACCAGTTGGATCAACTAATGATTGTTCATGATTCAACTTCTTAAAACTAAACAGTCACCTTCACACAAAAAGAAAAAATGTTGATGGGACAGCAGCACTGAGGTCCAGCATGAAATAAGTCTTAAGACAACATAAGACTGGGAAGGTGCTGACCAAAGCAGACATGTTGAGCTGCTCAAAGAGACAAGTTGGATGTCTTTTTGAGAAAAGTTTCATTTTCAGACAAGGATCAAGTTTTTGCCCTTAGTAACAACTAATGTGCTTTAGTAGGTTACTTTTGAGACAGCCTAAGACATTGTCCAATAACCTATGCAATAATCCTATTAAAGAAGAGGCTATATATAATTATATATCTATCTATCTATCTAT
>NW_015150871.1:86201-88516 GCF_000732505.1 Cyprinodon variegatus | reverse complement strand
TATATATATAAAATGTATATTTATGTATGTATGTCTATTTGTGTAATTTTAGATCAAAACAAATCAACAATAGTTTTTAAAATGTGCATAGGTAACCTTTTTTTTTTTTACAATCAATTCAGAAAAGTTGTTAGAAGAAAAAAATGCTAAAAATACTTTTGTGGCCTTTAAAAGTTATGTAAACATCTGACCACACCTGGATTGTAGTTATTACGTTTTTACAACACTTTCACATCTGTGTTTTATTTTTAGTCTCAGGAAGTCACCTTTCACTTCAAACTTTACATGTAGGCGACGTGATCATATTTGGCATGTTGCATCTTTGTTCACACATGAGGCTGCTTATAGATTGTATGTGAATTTAAGATATACAGTAGACATGTTTACATAACTACTAGAAGTATCCATATATCAAATCATCCCTATCTGCACTTGCAGCAAATACATTTGCATTGCTGATGTAAACTTGCCATCACATCACAAGAATAATGCCTAAACAGCAGCATTTAGTGACTGAGCGCAGAGCGTTTGTAATACCAAGCCCTGTGGATGTGTACCAGTTGGCTATGGCGCTGTCTGTATGGTCCTGTGTCCAGCTGGTATCGCTGGTGTGTCTGCCAGCTGTCAGCATCATGTCAGAGCATATCGTCCTGTCAGGCTGCCTCTGCTCAGCCGCAGGAAATAAATATCAGAGGACACTGATTGCTGCCACACATCTTTTAGCTCTAACACCAAACAAACAGTTTAACTGTTATTGATACATTAATATGCTGAGGTAAACATAAGCACACAGTTCAAATGAAATATGTTTGTTGGGTGACGTTTATTTTCTGCACAGCAAAGACACGGATGCCTTTCCCATCCTCTCTGGATAATGTCCTCTCTTGGCTCGGAGCTACAGAAGATGATTGGCCTTGTAAAACAACAGTTGCTTAAAAATGGTCAGAACACCAGTACGTTTATTTTCTGGCTCAGACAAACAAAACCCCAGGAGATGGGAGTTAATATTAGGTGTATTTGTGAAATATTGGATGCTGGTGGAGTAGCCTCTGTTGTGGTGTAAATTTAGAATTAAATGAATCATAACGGTGAGATAATACATATAGTGAGATGGTCGGTCTGCTGGGAGCTGGTTATAGTGTTATAGTTAGTTTATTGGAAAGGTGTAGAAACCCATTTAATTTCCAAGTTCTTAACAGAAGTATTCATACCACTCTTTTTCATAATTGTGGATTATAACCACCATTCTATATTTAATGGGACTGTCCAACATGATGTAATGCATCATTTTAAACTGGAAAGGATGCTTGGTTTTCCAAGTCTTTCACATATTCATACATCATATTCTTATTTTATTCATTAGAAGTACATTTTTGTGTACATACAGATGCAAGTCAATTGAAGCATGGGTCCTTTTGCCTGATTTCCTTTGCTGCATAGCTCTAGACCGATCAGATTGGATGGAATGCTATCAAGTCTTTCCACAGATTCCTACTTAGATTTACGTAGGTTTGAATCCGGACCCAACATGACTCAAACTTTTATAAATTGCCGCATGTTGTCCGACGGCAGTGTCTAAACCCGAAATCCCACATCCTGCATCTCCGCTCCGCCCCGTAGCGCTCCAGACCTCCTGCGCAAAGCAAAGCCTACAGCCTCTGCTGTTCCTCCCGTCTTGCTCCGCTCTGACTTCCTTGGAGCTCAAGGAGAGTATGCGCTATATTATTATTAAATTCAGGAGCAAAACATGCGGAAATGAATGCTTAATTTAATATGACATAATTAAAAACTCTCCACCATCAGCATATGTTCATTTTTTTGACCAAATATTTTCATTTTGTTGTGGATTTTTGTGATGGGGATCATTCGGATCGCGCATGGTTTGTATGAACTATGTTTGTTCTCTGCTTCCAAACTCAGCATCTCTTCATCCATGCCTGAGATGAGAAGTTTCTTTTGAAGTTGTGAGAGGTCCTCTTGGGTGTTTTGTCTGGATTTGATGAAACTTTTAAGCCTCTTAATGTAAAATGAATATTTTGATAGAGATGAGAAATCTGCTTCCTGGTATGTTGAAGTACCAATAGTTTGCATCCAATGATTTAAACAAACAGTCTTAGTTTTTGGGAATATATAAGCTCACAAATGAGCCTGGAATGGCTTGAGAATTGCTTTGTCACTTTGCTTTGTTAAAGCCTTGCAGGGCAGCCTAGAGCCCTCTGCTCTCATTAAGCCATAAAAAGAAAAAAACAAATGATCAGTTCAGGTGTTTTTATAAAATATGAGAGTAAGTAAATTGTCTATATACCAAACTGAAC
>NW_015150871.1:0-86066 GCF_000732505.1 Cyprinodon variegatus | reverse complement strand
TTTCAGTGTTGATTTCTGTTTAAAGTAACAGATTATAATTAAAAATGATGTCTCCAGACGTTTACTGGTTGATTTTCTTTATTCGGACCCTGCTGATTTTTAATTGGTGACCCCTAGCCTAAACCCTCACATTGAAGCCAACAATGGATGTTTAGTCCTGTTCCTGCTGGGAGGTGAACATTAGCCACAGCCTTAAATCATTCGCGGCCTCTAAAAGGTTTTCTTCTTGTGTATTTAACTTCAGTCTTATCCCTACCAACTGTGGCTTTGGCTCAGTGTAGATATGCTGTCCTGCAATTTTAATTTAGCGGGTTTAGTTAGAAATTCCTCCTCCACAATATATGTTTCTGATCATTGTGAGTGCTGCTTGACATGCTTTGACTATTGCTACAACAGCTCAATTACTTAACTTTAAAGTATGACAACTGCCTAAGAGTTGTATTCCCACAGCATGATGCTGCCACCACTATGTTCCACTGTAATGGTTTGTTCAATATAAGGCATGAAAGTGGAAAGTTTCAGTTTAGGTCTCCTCCTAAGACAGTTCCTTCTGCCACTTGTTTGCTGTGACCACCGAATGGGTGGTTTTAAAGTTCAGACAGGAAGTTTGGGCTGATCTCCTGCTCCTCCTGCATGAAGTTTAAATTTCTGGATTGCACTAATGATGTTTTTACTGTCAACAAATTTTCTCACCTTAACCATGGCATATAAATTTGATTTGTAAAAAGATAAAAAAAATAAATAATTACATCTGTGTTTTATCCACCATTGCAGCCAATTCCATCTTTAAGTTCATCTTTTTCTGCTGCAAGAGCCATCTTTCCAATGCTACACTGATCAGCAATTGTTTAATTGTCTTGAGCGGAATTGGTAAAGAAAAGTTTCATTTGATTCAGGTTTTTTTTTTATTTTTTTTATTTTTTTTTTTTTTACCGCTAATCATCTGAACTTTTATGTTAGTATTTGTACTAGTAGAACTTTTTTAGTCAGTAGTTATTTGTAAAGGTCTATTATATCTAATTCCACTTAAATTACTTGACCTTCCTTTGTTCCTTTGGGAGGAAAATGCCATTATTATAACATTTTTAGTTTCTTTGAGCAAAAAACTCCTTATTAGTTTTAGCCCAGGACACCTATCCTTTTATTTCCTGAGTCATACAGGACTCACTACTTATAACTATGGCTGTCTTGTTGCCATGGAAATAGTAGAGTCCCTTGCGTTATGTGTGTTAGTGTATTATTGGTGAATGTGCGGCTAAATCTGTTTGTTTTAAATCTTTCTGGTTCATCAATGCCCTTAAATAAGTCATCTCTTGCCGTGTTGTTCGTGTTGAGATGGTTGACTCTGGGTTGGGGGGGTAGAGGGGTAGTTTCCAACAGCTTGTCAGACTTTTTAATGAAATACCTCTCAGCAAAGTAATTAGCTCCTGGTGGTCTTTGCTTGGCATTTGCAACCTTCTGGATGCTGCTGTACATCTAAATCAGACTCAGGATCCCAAGATAAATCTAATACTGTTTACTGATGTTATGAATGCAGGTAGTACTACACATTTAGTGTGGCTCAAAACTCAGTTTAACCAAGATGTTCCCTAATGCACTGGGATTTTCATTAGGCTGAAAACACTCATCTAAATGCATTTCCAAAAGCAACTGGATGAAAGGGAAGGAGAGTATTCCAGCATGCATTAGGTGAAAGCTAGGACCTTTAGTCAGTCGTCAACATGTTCAGACTTATTAAAAAACCACCAATCTGGAGAAATGTAGTTTCCTTATTAAGGGGATGATTTTTTTATGACTTGATAATTTTTAAGAATCAAATTTGTCTTGAAAACAAGGGAACGTGTAGGGGACTTGTTACTAGCTGGCTGCCACTAACTTCTTTAAACTAATCAATGTGTTACACAAGATAAAAATTTGGTAATCTGATGAAAGAAAAAGTATATTGCAAAAATAAGAAGTTTGAAAAGTAAAGAGCTGGTACAGGAAAGTGGAAATGATGATTAGTAGATTGCTTCTTTCAAAGAGATGAGCTTTGTGACTGCAGGAACTGGGTAACACAGTTGTCTTGCAATCTGAAGGTTGAGGGTTGGATTCCTGCTGCCGGTAGTTGTTTTGCCCCAGGTCAAAATTTTGATCTGCCTATTTGCCTACTTATCTTTGTTTGGATTTATGATTGTCTGTGAATATGTGGGTGTGATTTGATGAATGTGGCTATAGTGTATTGTCCTTTGAGAGGTCAGTACAAGTAAAAAAATATCTATGATTTAGTTAATTTACTGTTTCAGAGAGCAGGGAGCTGCTTTACAGCAATGAGATCCCAAAGGTTTTTAGTAACAAAACATAGCCATGGGATTTAAACAAGAACATCAGGCTCAGTGCTAAAGAATAAGTTGAGGCGGTTAGTAAGATCTCCTCACAGTGAACTTTATTTCTTATAATAGCTGCTTTGCTGTGTTGCTTTGTTAACATAATATCTGCACATCTGCAGTTTGATATATTGATGTCAGTTCTTCACAAATGTTCCTCTTGAGGGTGACACTTGCAATTATCCTCGCTCTAATTTAACTCCAAGTTAAGTGTTGATCTGGCTTACCGATCTACACTATTCAGTCAGTAATTAGTGCTTTGTCTTCTCTGGCTTTTCACTCCACAGTTACAACTAGATTCTGAATCACATTCTAGCCCACAGTAATAAGAATTATGACCTAAGACAGAATAAGGTGAATGAAAGTTGGCAATATTAGTTGTAATTTGATAAAAACAATGCGTATTCTTGTGTTTATTTATTTTTTTTTTAAATGGAAGAGAACATGGTGTTTGAAGCGCGTTTGGACAAAAGATAATTCTATGAAAAACTGACCCACTCTTATCACCCTAAATATGTATACATGTTAAAAAAATTAAATCAAACTTTAAATATAAAAAGAATTCAACTTTCATGTGGCACTTTGAAAATGTTTTATAATTGCTTTTGGAAATGTTTCAATAACTTCAACCAGGTTCTTTTTCTGGCACAGTTGAGGTGATGGCATACTTCACCTGTTGCATCTTTGTTTTTCTTTTTTTTTTGATAGAATTTGTTCTTTACATGCACCACTGCATACTGTAGATTTATGCATATTAGAATGCTTGATATATATAATATCAGCAAGCAGTCTCTAACATTTTTTTTCTTTTACCTCTGACAGAGTGACATTTCCTTGTTTCTTTCTTAGTTGCTGTTTAGTCAGAGCTCCATCATTTCAAGTGTCCTCTGCCGTTTATTGCCTTGCAGTGATTTGCTGTATCATCAGCACCAAACATAAGGATTCACAAGTTTCCTGCAGTCTAGACCATGAATGAAAATAAATGTCTTTATCTTGATTTTTGTCAAAGATAATATTTAGATAAAAAAATCCACTTCAGATACAAGTTGTGAAACTAAAGTGACCTGCTTTGCATTATTAGTAGATTTAACTCCCTTTAAACAAAAAAAAAGCTCTTGAATTATTGTCCCATAGTAGTGTGACTATACGATAGTTTAAACAACTGTTACTATGGGAACTGTTCGGTTTAATTTCCTGTTGCATACTTTCCTGTATGACCCTGTGCTTGTAAATGTACACAGAGGTTTTGTTACTGTTGTTTTCTTTTGTAGATCCTTTCATAAATTTCAGTATTTTCTGCTACAGTTGTCTCGTTAGAGTTAATACTGTGAATGTCTCAAACTGCTTGCTGTCCTGTAATCACAAGCTCTTACTGTTCAGGACAGAAAAAAAGTTTGGAAATACCAAAACATTTAATGGGTACATTTGTTGCCCTCTGCTGGACCATCAGGAAACTGCAGGTGTCATAAAGAGGGGGAATGTCAGGCATTGATTTCACAGAGAGAAGCTTTTTATCTAGCTTAACTTTAGATATTGACTGCAAATGTTTAAACCTAAAACAATTTCTCTTTGATTTTCTCAGTATTTCTTTTCAGTTTAATAGCTATTTTCTAGCACTTAATTTCTATATTACTTTATTTTTAACACTCTAGCATCAATAATAGAAAATCAGCACTTTTCTTTTATCAATTTCTTTTAGACGTGTAGTTCTGTGACAAGAAGTTGTGTTCATTCTATTTTCCTGCCTGACTGGAAGTTACAGAAAATTACATCCAAACATCATAAATCTGCTTTTTCCTAAAGTATACATTTGTTTGTTTTTATTTGAATGCTATTAGAGTCACTTTCACTAAAATGCTTGTTGAGCTGCATAGAGTTGCAGAAAAGGATATGCTCTAATTGTAATAACAAATAGTGCTGAGGTTGAAATTATTTCATTGTTTGGAAAATGCTTTCCTACTGATAAATAGTAGGCTTTAGAAAAACAGCGTTATTTCTAAACCACTCCAGGTATAAATAGCAAGTTGGTACAATACAGGTACACAGGAGTTTAGAATTTATCAATAATGGCCACTAGAGGACAGCAAAATGTTAGGTTAATATTTTTTTTCCTCATGCTTTGACAAAAATTTATTTGTTTATAAAAAATGAGGTCTAATGAATATCTGTTTCATTTACTTCTTTATTCACAGAATTTAAGTAGATTTTTAGAGAAGAAAAACGTGAAGTAAGTTACATATATTCAATGGCTCCGAAAGGTTGTGTTTTGCTTATTCTAGCTGGTTATGATTTAATTTTAGGAACTAAAAGCAAAATACATTTTCTATTTTCCAAAGTGACTGAAAATGTAACCTTTTAAACTAAGAGAACTTTATTGTCACTTTGTATCAACAGACTGTATACAAAACCATAATTAGTTTTATATAGCTTTCAGACAGAGAATGAGCTTAGCAGTGAAAAAGAACATTTCCATTTTATAAAGTGCAAAAGTGATTCAATGTAAATGGTGTCGGAGAAAAACATGGTGCAAAACGCATTGATGTGGAAGTAAGAGCAGTGCAAAAACAAACAAATGTATATGTTGCAAAAATGCAGCAGAAACAATAACATCATTTCGCTAGTTTTCTACTGACCTCTACAAAGAAAATATTAATAAAAATCACAATTTTGCCTTTACTTTTTACTGATTGACTACTTTAAGTTTTTTTTAGCATCTTCGCATGTAGTGTGCACCATAAGATAACATTTCAACTTTATCTGCAAAATCCATTAAAATATTAAAGAGTATTATCCAGCTCAATATTTTAGAAAGAAAAACCTCAGATTTGGATCAATTTAAAATTATTTATTGTAATGTTAAGAAACATTTTTTCCCAACTTAAGTGGTTGGTTGCATCAGTCTAGTTAGAATTGGGATTCTACCACAGATTTTAACTCTCTAAAATTGATAAAACGGAGTAACTTTGATATAATTCACGTTATTAACTGACATCCAAGGAAAGCCTTATTGATATCTCTCAATAGAAAATTGTTTCCTTTCAATGAAAAACTCTTCATGCCTTTTTTAATTCCTCAAAAATTCACTTTTTAAAGCACTTTAGTGATACTTCAGATAAATGAATTAGTCTTTTTGAAGCAGTGAGTACTTCAACACAACAAAGGATTTGTATTTGGATGACCTAATGGCACTCATGAATGAGGCTTTTACTGATCAGAAAACTAATGGATTTCACGTAGATTTTTGTCACTGATCTGCATGGCCAAGTGTTAAAAACTTCTACAGTCACCAGATATATAATTATATAACCTGCTCTAAGTTCCAGTTTCTGAGTCTTGTTAACAATACAGTGAAATTTATTGTGTTGAAAATGATTTACAGAGTTAACCGAGGAGGTTTTTTTCTAAAGTTAATGTTATGTTATATACAGTGTCTTTAACACGTATGATTTGCATTTGTTAATAGTTTGCACATTATGAATATAAAGAATAAAACAAGCCTAAAAACAAAGCTATGCTTAGACATCTTCTGTTGAAGTGGTGTCTGATTCACTGTTTCACTGGTCTGATGTAAACTGTTGTTGCACTGTTCCAGGCGTAAGCTGCTAGTGGACGGGTCCCACACCACGCCAGTCTTGGGAAGATGGCGAAGGCCCCGAAATCATCTGGAAGGAAGACGTCTCACTGCCTCCGCAGACAGGTACTGGAAGATAAACACTCTTATGTTACTGCTCTGTCTGACCGCCTCGTCTCAGAGGAAGAAGAAATGTTTATCCAGTCATGAAACTGGTCAGCTCTGAGTGATAACTTTACAATTCTGGTCCTGATTTTTTTATTGGTTTTAAGAAACGCATACAATAACATAGGGAAAATAAAACTGTCATAGTCGAAGTAACCGAAGCAATCGATCAGTTTTAAATGTAAGTAGAACGCCATGTAATGTTTTTATAAAAGTTCTCTATAGTCCTTGATATCTTTTAGGCATAATGTCTCTCTGCCTTGAGCGGTGTACTTAAATCAGATTGGCATCAGGATGATTGATGGAGCAAAGGTTTTATTCCACCTCTTTAGCTTGGTAAATATTTTAGGGATGTTGACAAAGATTTGTGATCTTACTTAATGACCAAACGTTAGCAAGTGCATTTTAGTTCATTCTTCAGTGTCTGACAATATTAAAGGGGCCCAGTCTCATATTAGGATTTCACAAATCTCTACACCACCACTTCACTCTGTTTGCATACAAAGTCTAAACACGCTAAACAGAAATCTTTCTTCTTTCACTAATGCATCCATCTGGTAGCTCATATTCAGAGTTATTGAACAATTTACAAGCCAGACCTGATAAATGTGGCTTTCACCAGTAGTGAGTCCCCCCAATACCTTGGCTGATACATCTCTCCTCTTTAGACAGAGGGAACTAGAGTCTGTAGATGGTTTTAAAGTATTCCCTTAGATTCTCAATTTGATTCATGTCTGTACTTTGACTAGGTCATTGTTATGAATGACTGCTCTTTAATATAAAGTCCTACCTGATGTGTAGGACAGCTTTCTACATCGTCTGTAAAGCATTCAGTTTTGGTTCCTTCTAATTAGAAAATTTTTAACAAACTTCAAATTGAACTTATCGCTGCTTTCTTTTAACAGACCAGATTTATGGACTAATGGCTGCCCTGTGAACAGACTCCCACCTGAGCTGTTAATCAGAACTTCATATCTGAAATCATAGGGAAATTAATCATGTTTAAAAGCATAAGTCACACCCTCGAGGTTGATGATTCATTATTTACTCAGTATTATTTTAGTAAGAATTATGCAGAAGCTAGTTCTTCTGTAATCAGTCTCATTTCTTATGGATCTTGCCCACCCTCCCATTATTAAAGGAGTCATTAGAGTAGAGCTCTATGGATCCACTCCTGTCAGTTCATTTCACTGTTTTGTTTACTTCAGAATCAAATGGGTAAATTTTTTTTGGCTAAGAGCCAATAATTTTTTACATATACTAAATGTTTTGGGGGGGGGGTTGTTGTATTTTTGTGTGGTTTTCATGGCTGGCTTTATGTGTCTCATGCTGTGTCATGCATGTGTTTGTTTTCACCTATAGGGTGATCCAGGAGCCCAAGGGTCTTGTGTCTTGTGGTGATGCACTGTAATGCACTTAATGTGAACTCATTTATCCATCTCCAAGGGCAGCAGAAACACACACAGTTGGCTAGACGGACAAAAATGAGAATAAATTGGTTTGTGGGAAAGAAAAAAAGATTATGGACTGGAGGAGAAGGAAGGTCTGGTTAACAGACACAGCAGCACACATGGAAGAACCGAGAAGCTGGACTGGAGTCACTTATCTGCTGAAGAGTGGACGTGATTGCCATAGATAACGGTCCACAAATAGTCCAGATCTTCAGAGAACTTGAAGGCCACTTACATGTGCTGAGTGAAAATGTCACCAATAACGGGCATTTATTTATCAGGAAAAAGTCCTAAAGACTGGAAAGGTACAAAAGTTCCATCTAGCATTTGTTAGACGTATAAAAAAAATAAATAAAAATATCTGAAAATGTTTAAAGTATACTCAATTATTGCAGATAAAAAAAAAAGATCTTTTTGCATCCTTTACAGTATGTTTGACTCTTAAGAAATAAGGAAATGTGCCAGTAATGAAAAGAAAAACGTACAGATTTATTTTTATTCTTTATATGATTTACATAGTACTAGTACACAGATCAATTATGGTTTAAATTGTAACAGTTTTTTATCTTTACAAGCATGATTAATGTATTAAAAATCACAGTAATAACCCTTTTTAAGATATTTAAATTCTGACTTTTTTATTCAGAGTTAACTGATCTAATTACACAGAGAGGACAGTATTTTCAAGGACTTTTACGTTTTCAAAAAATGATTTATGGTAAATTGAATGTTTTTTTTTTTTTTTTATAGAAATGTTTAGGAAACCTGAATGGGGGGACAATTGAAGTAAACATTTTTGCTCTTTCTTTATGCCGCCTTATTAAGGTTAAAACTCTCTGTAAAGTAGATACCACATTTTTGGCCACGTTTTATTTAATTTAATTTTTTTTTGTTTTATTCTGTCAAAGAAGTATCTATTTATTATTAATTCTCTCTGAAGTAGTTAAACCGAAAGTCCTGTTATTTTGATCTTTTGAAGTGTTCATCTCCCCTTCCTTTGTCTAAAAACTCCATCCCCCACTATTGAAAATGACCGTGGCAACTTAATATTATGGGGTGCTGTAATGAACAGATTCTCTATGTCTAACTTTGTTTTATTTTAAAACACGACCAATATGCGGGGCCTTAGTCCTCGACGGGGCCGACCAGGGTTCAAATCAGAATTGAGGTCCTTTGCTGCATGTCTTTCCCCCTCTCTCATACCCCCTTTCTTGTCAGCCTACTGTCGAAAAAAATAAAAGTCCTTCCTAGATGTGAGAAGCTGATAGACATACTTATACAATTGCTTTGATATTAAGCAATTCTTCACATTGTTTGAATGATAACTTTGATTATGTTGATTTTTGGTGGAATTTTAGTTCTTTTTTCAGTGTATATATATATATATATATATATGTTTACATGTAGTTATTTATTTTTTTTTTCATTTCTGTGCTTGGTTTCTAGGGTGGTGGTCAAACAGATATGGAAGAACTTAACTTGGACACTCAGGATCCCCCACAGGAGCGGTCCAAGGAAGAAGGTCAAACCCTTATTCAAAATACTTCTCCAGAGGGAAACTTGTCCGAAAATTGGGACCACAAGGAAAGTCCTGCGGAGGCCCAGGAAAGGAGCGATACCGCTGCCCAAGCCAAGCCCTTGTGGAAGCCCATTCCCCCTCTGCTGCTTGAACCCCACAGGAACACCCCTACAGGGACCAGGGACCAGAGCTGTCAGACAGAGGAGAATGATCAGCCCACCGATGCCAACGGCCATGGTCAGAACACAGGTGTTTTCTTTTCATCCTGCACCTCTTACCGCTTTGATTAATTCACCTTCAGGCTAAGGCTGTCTGTCAACCCCCCCCCGTGTTGCTTCACTGCGAGAGCACCGACTATAGCTGCTCAAAATAAAGCTGAATGATTTGTTCTCACTGAGAAATTGACTGAGGCTGTTTTTGGCTTCCAGCACCATGATGTGCATTACAAGTAGGCCCAGGTTATCCAAACATTTAAATACGCTTCCTTTGCGAAGTTATTTTTTTCATTAATTTTTTTGCAGTCTAAATTCCAATTATGATACCTGGAGATGAATTTAACCATCTAACAAGGTCCGTTCTAATGCTTTGTTGGTTTCTAAGTGTGCTCTTTTAGCCCTTACAGTAATCAGGACTGCTGTTGATCTTTGGCTTTCCTCCACATTCAGTTCTGGAGGTCAGGGGTTGTAGAGGTTCAGTGACCTGTGCTGCTGGGACTATAGCAACATGGAAGCAGAGGCATGGGGGATGGTAATAAAGACAATAGCCCTTTCCAGGCATTAGTTTTTTTAATCCCCATTACCTTTTTCAGTCGTCCCCCACGGTTCTATCATGTTTCTTGCTTCAGTATCCACAGTTTTCTATCCCTGTGTCTCACCTCATAGCTGACGCACATGTGAAATGGATCGAGTGATGCCGGTTTGACTCACTGTCATCATGAATGAGATGAGTGGTCATGAGGGCCGACTGATAGAGGCGGACACACTTTTAACCTTTTTGACTGTGTCATACGTACTTCAGAAGCACCGGCCTCATCCCAGCTCTCTGCTGTTGTATACATCTTCATGGGTGTATCAGGCAAAAAATATTAACCTAAAAACTGATTAGCAGTGTCTGCATGTCTCCTTTTTTAGATGGAGAATGTAAAAACCTTTAAGATTACTTTGTGCACTGGTCACAATTGATTTCAGTCATTTCCAATGTTTTTATTCATGTTAGAGACGTAGGTGACTTCATGACCCATGTTATCGAGATCGATTAACCTAAAAGACTTGGCTCATTGCTCTTATGATTTAAGACGCTGCAATGCCTTAGGCTGCCTCTATCTTAAACTTATGTTGGCTGTTTATTTTTCAACGGAAAACACATGGGATGCTCAAGGAAACTATTGCTGTGAAAATGAGTTTCTAAAAAAGCTTCCAGTATATTCCTTTTTTTTTTTTTTTTGAGCAGGTAGAAATTGGTTTTGTATAAAATGTTTAAAAAGCAAAAATGCTGAAACTTAGATTATTAAGTTAAAGTAAAATCACAATTATACATTTTTTTGAGTGTTAGTTTTGGAGATTTAAATTTTAAATTGCAAATGGTCACTTTTCATCAGGATTGTTTGTTCCTACTTGCCCATTTACTCTGTTGTGATTATAACCCACTAACTTCTCTAGTTTATCTAAAATTAAAAGGGACAGAAAATGTTTTATATATAAATTTTTCTCAATAAATTTTCATTATGCCTAAGAGTCTGTAACCTTTGTGAATTTCCTGGGTTTTTTCATGCACGCCATTTGTCCTCTATTGGGCTACAGAGCTTAAAAAGAAGAAAGATGCCTTGCTTTGCCTTTATGTCTGTCTGTGTTTGAGAAAAACATGTTGGTGTGATAGAAGGTAATGAGGTCAGAATGAATAACTGTCCTGTTCAGATCTCATTCTGTGTTTGCTCTTTTAACACTACAATTTGTCTTGTTTCATAGCAGCTATACGATGTTCTCATGTGATGCTATAGTTGTCAAAGATGGTCGTGCTCTTATACAATTAGGGTCTGGCTTTGATATAATACTGAGTCTCTCTTTCTCTCTGTCTAGGTTTCTGTGTGGAGCCTGGTGATCCTCCGCTGCTCCAGCAGCCTCTGCAGACCTCCAAGTCGGGGATTCAGCAGATAATTGAATGTTTCCGATCTGGTATGCATCTGTGTTTTCTTGTTGCTTCCTACTCCTTTTATTAACTTCTTCCTCTAGCTTTTATTATTATTTCCATCAATTTTCTCTCCTTTTTTTGCTGTTCTATGGATTGGATGTAGCTGAAGTTTTGGATTACTACTTTTTAAATACTTTTTCTTATAATTGTATTAAATGGCAATTACTTGTTATTTTTTATTCTGCATAATTTTTGGCTTTGTTTGTTTTTTCTGACTTTTGTAATGCTGGTCTTTTAACCTGCATTACTTACAGCGCTTAAGGAGATTCAGATTTAGTTTATTTCAGAACATTTATTTAAGATATGCTTATCGTTTCTAACTTAAGTAACTGATGTTTGTTACAGGAGTGACAGTAGAAAAGGATTTCACTTAATATATTTTAACCAAAGATGAAAAGAGTAAACATGTTTTCTAAAATTCACTTGAATTTCTTTTATTAACAATTAACATGCCACTGGTTTAAACAACATTCGTCAAGATAGCTTGTTGGCTAGCAGGAGGGAAATTAGGTCCACATCGCAGTTAATTAATTTCAAATTCAAAAATACTTTATTGATCCCAGTAGGAAAATAAATATTTTTTACTTATACTCATTTTTTGTAGTTGTTTTTTTTGTAATTCAATACCAGAAAATAATACAAATAAAATTTCAAAATAAAATAACGTAGTAAGAAAAGATAAAATACACTCAAGAAACACAAGATAAGTGGGTACAAAAGGGGCAGTCATTGAGGTGGAGATGATGATACAGATACAATCATAGTTATCTTATTGTTAATAACCATATGTATATGAATTTTATAATTGTATAGTAAACAACAGCAATAAATGATAACAGCCATAAATGATAAATGCAAAAGTAATCATAATAGCAATAACAATAAACATAAAAAATAATTAATGCACAATGTAGAAGGTGTTTGGTAAAGATTTAGTGCCACTGTTCTTTTTAGTTTTCTCTTATGGTGGCTCTAACAGAGCTTGTAAAATTGTAAAGTCTGCTTGCAGTCGAGGGGGATTGATTTCCTGTATAATTTGTAAAAGCAGCAGGGTTGAATGAATCGGTTGCTGAAGCTGCTCCTCAGTTTGTCCAGTGTTTTGTAGAAGGGGTCGTCCTTGACCAGCATCCTGTCCTCCATCACCTCCTCCAAGGTGGCAAGTTTAGAACCAATAGGCTCTGCTAAGTTTTTTCAGTCTTTGTTTTGATGCCTGCCCCACATGCTTCCAAGGCAAAGAAGACAGTACTCACCACAACAGACTGACAACAGACCTGTAGCATCGTGTTGCAGAGATTGAAGGACCTAAACCTCTAAAGGAAGTAAAGATAGCTCCTGTAGACAGTATCAGCAATCATGGGACAGTCCAGAGTTGTTTCTCCTGAAGTTAACCACCTTCCCTTTCTCCTTTTTCATGTTCAGTGACAGCTGTTTCTCCCCAAACCATCTTACAAAGCAGAAAACTAGTTGTCCTGTTAACAAAGTTTAAATTATTTTTTAATCAAGACGCTTTGCTGTTGTTTGCTTAGCCTTCCTGTTACCTCTTGAAAGTCCTCTTGCAGCCTGAATAAAGCTTAGACAAGTAACAACATTTAATGGAACATACTTTTAAATAGCGTCTTACAACTCAGCATCCTCAGACTTCTTTTTAAAACACACTCACAGTACTAAAAATGGCTAACTGAAAGTAACTGCATCCTCACTAGAACCTGTGGTTTCTGCTAAAAATCTTTAATTCCAAACAGCTGCCAATCTCATAGTACTTTTTTTTTTTTTTTTTTACCAATTTCCTGGCTTTAAATAATCTTCCACAAACTATGTAGCCAAGAAATAAAGCCTAAACATTTGTGATCAATAATAGAAAAGCAGGAGGAGATACGCACACGTGACCATTCACTGGTGGCATAAAAATGGGCTCATATTTATGGCCAAATCACTGAATATTAAGTGGAGAAGGCAAATCAAGACCATATAGCCAACTTAAGAGGAAACCCTGAGCAAACAGGTAGAGAAAATCTAATTGTTTGATTTGCATTAAGTGTTAAGGTCAAAGGTTCTATTAATATCCATATTAACTGTAGGTAAGTGTGTCTAAAACTGGGCAATATGTCGCACTGTTGCTGTTAATTTTCTTGACCCCATTTAGTAGTTCGCATGATAACAAGTCTCCTGTTAGGCAGGATGGTAATATAGGTCCAGTCTGTTTATCCTTTGCAGTCAAAGCAGGCAAACATTCTGCTACTCAGCAT
Source organism: Cyprinodon variegatus (assembly GCF_000732505.1). NCBI lineage: Eukaryota > Metazoa > Chordata > Actinopteri > Cyprinodontiformes > Cyprinodontidae > Cyprinodon > Cyprinodon variegatus. The sequence continues at coordinate 72,561 of NW_015150871.1, read as the reverse complement.
AATCTAAACAAATGAAAAACTGTTATTGGTTAAAATAAAGTGTTTTACTTTGCAATTTAGCTAAACTGTGTATATTTCTATGTACGCCATCTGTATCTAGATTTACAGTTAAACACCCTGAGGGACATTTTTTTCAGACTCGACTCCACTTTCTACTGTGAAATGTGACATTTAACTTTGCTGAGTACTCAAGTTCAGTCTGATTTGATTAAAAGTCACCTCTTCAATCAGCCAGCCGATGCTTGTGATAGAAAAATGTGAAAAGAGCTATTTTTTATGCAAATTAAACACTTTAAAACAAAGAGAACCTGAAATAGAAATTAGTTAGAAGTATGACGGTTTGATTTCTTTTGCTTCATATAAATACAAAAAAAAGTCTTATTTACCACCTGACCACTGGGTTTGGAAAAGAAATCTAAAAATGTAAGCAGAAGTGTTCACATAAGAATATTATTGCACTGTACAATCAATATTAAAACCTCTGTATTGTTTGACCTAATTTTGAGGCTAAATACTTAAAAGCATAGACTTAATTAATTTTAGATGTTTGAGTTAGAGGTCAACAATGTTACAGACTCATAGGTGTTTTTTTGTTTGAGTTTCTGATTATTTGGTGGATCTAACCTGCCCTAAGTGTCCTTGGAACTGATTAGTCATGTCTCTAAAGACACTGTGATGGCCAGTTAAAGATAAGTTTAAATCCTGCTCCTTTCCTGAAAAAAATATAATTAATAAAGTTATAGATATCTAGACTATTTGAGAATCAAAAACGCCAATGGTTGATATACTTATGTACTCAAAGTGAGGGAATGAGTTACAGAACGATGCTGTTAGAGTTAATCCATCTGCTCACCTTTACTTGCAGGCACCAGTCAGCTCAGAACTATGCTTCTGAGGGAGGTAGACACCATCTTCGAGTGTAAACTGTGTCGCAGTCTGTTCAGAGGCCTCCCGAACCTCATCACACACAAGGAGTACTACTGTTTATCACGGCTGCCTGAATCCGATGGTAAGCTTTTCAACACATGCAGCACGGAGCAAAGGTTTAAAATCCTCTCAAATTTGTAACATTTATAACGCTACAGCTACAGATTTGAAAGAATATCACAGAAATGTTAATGTAACAGATCAACAGGAAGTAGTGCATAACCGTGAGGTAGAAAGAAAAGGATTTAAAGATTGTTAAACAAGTCTAAACGTAAACCTAATTTTAAATGAGACATCGAAATTGATTTCAAGCATTAAAAATATCCACTGAAACAACTCATATTTGTTATTCTAGCTATGTTGTCAAAACCCTAAAGAATAAAACATCAAAAAGCTTGAATGTTTATTATGAAAATCAATAGTCAGAGGTGAAGGATGAATCGGACCATTGATGCATATTAAAGATGTTCAAGTAAACATCTAGAAAGCATTTCCCAGACCTCATGGCTTACACAAACTCTCTCTTATAGTCTCCTTGGACTTAACTATTCTGTCACTCCGAGGATGCCTCACTCACTTCCATGCCATCTGTTTCCTAATTACCATTCATGTCCTGGTAGTTTCACAGACTAACAGTAAAAAGTTCTTCTCTTTTGGATATTTATTACGCAAAGCCCAACTTTACCTCTGGAAGAGAGGCTTTTATTTCTCACTGTGTTGTTTTTTTTTTTTACATTCTCATTATCTCCATATACCCTGGAACAGAAAACAGTCTCAACAAGGGAAGCCAATATTTATTGCTCAGTTTCTCCACCTTACCAATACTGTTGCATGAACTATCCATCCTAATCTTATTGTCTGCCAGGGCTTGTAATGATGTTTTCTAGCATAGTTTTCTACAACCAAGAGTTTGTATCTGCGGGGTGGATTTATATTGAATCATTAAATTACTCTAATTGCCGTCATTCTTTTCTTTCTTACTCTGTGCATTGAATTTTTTTTTTTTTTTTTGGTTGCAGCAAACTGTTTCTTTCCCTAAATGCAATTTTTTCCTCACTAATCACAACCTGGTAACAGTCCAGACAGATGAATCTTTTCCCTTTCCACTTTTTTTCTTTAACTATAGAGACATTTTCACATCAATAAAGCTTAATGGCAAAATGATTAAATTCACTGCAGATGAACTCCGTATCAATAACGTACTTATCAGATAAAATTAGCACATTTTGTTGCAATTGGTCACACACAATGTAGTAGCTAATGGTATTACATTTTTTTTTTTTTGGTTCTTCTTTATGTGTTCGTTTGTGGTATTAAATGTTTCCTTTTTCGTGTGTTTTTTATATGTTCTTGTGTCCCTCCCCATTGTCTTTAGTGTGTCTTATTTTTTTTATCTGTTTTTCCTTAGGATTTCCTATTTTTTGGTTCCTTTTATTTTTTTTTTTGGGTGTTGCATATTATCTGTTAAATTCTGTGTTTTTATTCGAATTTTGGGTTCGTTCAATTTATATTCTGTTTATTTTGTTGGTTCTTTGTTGGGTCTCTGTGCATGTTGGTTTGGTGGGGCTGCTTTTTTTGGTTTGCTGAGGCTGCTTTTTTTGGCATTGCATTATTGCGTTTATTTTGATTTTATTCTGGCGTTAAGGTTGGTTTTCCCGTGCTTTCGCCGCGTTTTTCGCCGTATTTTTGCCGCTTTTGCGGCGTTTTTTGTGTGTCATGGTGGTCTTTTACGTGGCTTTTTTTTTTGTGTTGATTGTCTCGGTAAGAATGCGTGTTAAAAATGCGCGTTCTTACCGAGACAACGCGCGTCTTGCGGTGCCATCATGACGCACGTAAAAGGCGGTGCTTGTTGGTAAAAGATGGCGAAAAAAGCGGCGGAATTTCAGGAAAATGCGCATTTTTTGGGGGGTTAATTTCAATCTTAACGCGATAATTCAATGCGAATAGTGGTCTTCTTGGCTTGCCATAGATTTGCTAGCAGCCTTCAGGTCACCTGTATTGTTGGGTCTGGTGTTTTTGGCCTTCCTTGTAAAAATACTCCATAGTTTTTCTGTAGAGTTGATACCTGCTCAGTTAAGCATAGCAGAACACATTCTTCTTTATTGGTATTTTGTCATATTATAATTTCCTCCGACTTCATTTCTGACTTTTTTAAAATAAAGACTTGAAATAGTTCATGATGTGAAATTAATGTAAAGGTTTTACTTTCTAAAATGAGTTACAAAAACATAAGCGTTTTTCATAATATTCTGGAGATGTACCAGTAGGCATAGAGCACAATCCTGCAGAGTTTATCTTGTCTGTTTAGACTTTAAAACCTTCATTTGATTCCTGCATAATTTGCCGTTGCAGGTAGACAGTTTGGCTCTCCATCTATGGGGTCAGAGATTTGCGTGGCAAATGGATGTTAATTTCTTCTTTTTTGTGGGCTGAGCAGACACAGCACTGTGCAAAATCCGCCACATCTATAGATGTTTTAAATATTGCATCACAGAGTGGGGAGGCAAAGAGCCGGTCCAATCATCCAACCTCCTATTACCTTTGAAAAGCTTTTCTGCTTCCCCACAGCATAATGCATCCGCCACCATGTATCAGTGGGCATGCTATATTGAGTTTAATGTGAAGCGTTGATTTTTCTACTATTTGTATGAAAGACAAAAACACCTGTGTTAGTTTTATCTAAGCTGTGCATATTCTTCACATCTTTACAGTCTCCTTTTTCTTTGTTTAGCCGTCGCTTTGTAAATGGTTGTCGTCTCTGCTCAATGCACCCATTTTCTGTCCTGATGGTTTCTGCAAATGGATGTTGTACCAAACTCTTCAACTTCTCTATTAAAAAAAAAACAACAAAAAAAACACTGGAATTTTGAGAAATTCAAATTCTGTTTTATTTGAAAAAAAAAAAGACTAAGTAGCTCTGATAGGTGTTGATATTTATGCAGGAAATTAAACAATTCGGCAAAAAGTTTATGGGATTTAAGTGGGATTTTGAACAGAATATCGAGGGAAAATGGCGATCACACATCTATAAGTACAATTTAAATAATTTCCTAAACACTTACTGAAGGCTTGCCTTTTACCAAGTGTGAGAAGATCCTTATTGAAGTCACCCATTAAATACCTGAGTTTATCTTCCTCCTGTATTCGGTCAGGTGACTTGGACGAACTGTTAAGGAAGTCATTGATATTTAAACAAAAACCAACATTAACTTTTCTAAAGCCTAAAAGCTTCACAAAGGTCAGGTTTTCTGTGTGCCATGTCTCAAATAAAGCAATGACTGAAAAACTAGGTTTTAACATAAAAAAGAACACAAAAGGATCATATTTAGAAGGTAAATTAGGCAACTTTAAATATTTTGAATGTACAGGATTACATCAGTCTTTAAACTGTGATTTGGTTTTAGAACCACAGAGATGGCACATTTTCAAAATGCAATTTATTTAGGTCCATTGTAGGGGGAAAGAAAATCAAAGCAATCCAAATTAAGATCAATATCAACCAGTGAATTTGCATCAGATGTTTGCCTTACTTTCTTTTGGAAAATAAGATTGCTTTATAATAAGTATGCAATATCCCCTCTGAGTCAAAGCTTTCTTCTTCACTCTGTGATTGGATGTGGAGATAATTGATAAAGCTGTTAAAACACGACAATCCACCATCGACATTAACTTTGAAAATCATATTGTTGACATTCTTATTTAACATGTTATGTTATGCATCAGCATCTAACAAACCTATTAGTTATAGCTGTTCCCATTTTGGTCTAATGGAGGATTTTCTCCAACAGGCTCTCCTGGTGACGACAGACAGAGTGTAGCCATGAAAGATTTACTGGATGCTATATATCCCAGAGTTGACCGACCGGAATATGTGGTCCGTCTTGAGCCCATTCAGACCACCAACAAGGCGGTTTTCCAGTACCTCACCACAGAGGAGGAACTTGCAAGATACCCATCACACACAACCAGGCAAGTCCTGTTAGAATAAGAAACCTGCAGTTATAGTTGTGGTTAAGCCAGATTCTCTATATTTACCAGCAGAATAAATCAACTTAGTGATTTTGTTTTGCTTTTGTTTTTTTTGTTTTTTTGTAAACATGTGTTGTTGTTCATCACAGTGCCAGAGAGAGTCCTGTAGGTTGGGAAGGAGAAACAACAGAGGTTTCGGAAAACAATCCGATCGGGCAACCGAGTGGAGGCGACAGCCACAGCAGCCCAGGGCCGAAGAAATGGGATGCTGAGGAAGAGGCTAAAGAGGAGCAGCCGAAGCCTGAAGACGATGGCTCCAATAGTGGGGTAGGTTATGAAGTTGGTTTAGTGATTCTCTCTATAGTTGTTTTCTGTCAAGTCTGTTTGGTTTTTGGTACAAAACATTATTTTTTCACAACCCTGCAGGTGGAAGATGTGACCATTTCCTGTTGTCTCTGTGGCCAAGACTTTAATTCCCGTCGGAGTATCAGGCGTCACTGCCGCAAAATGCACCAGACTAAACTCGAGGAGCTGCGAAAGTTCACTGAGACACGCACAGTTCCTACAAGCCTGCTCTCCATGGTAAAAGGTAAGAATATACACTGTAAAATCCAACTGAGGATATGGGTTGTTTTTTTTAAACAGAGAGCAACATTTTATCTTACCTTTTATTTTTAGAAGAAATATGTGCCATTTATTGTTCCAGAAAGTAAATTAGCTGTTTAATAGATATACATTTCCTGCTGTTAAAGGCCGACCAAGGACTCTGAGCACACCGACTGGAAAATCCTGCCCAGTGTGCCTGAAAAGCTTTGCCACCAAGGCCAACGTTCGGAGGCACTTTGACGAGGTGCACCGGGGTCTACGGAGGGACAACATCACACCTAGCATCGCCTCGAGGCCAGGCCAGCCCTTCTCACTGGAAGTCACTCCTCCTAGGAAGAGCAACAATTCCTCCCCGACACGTGGCCACAGCTCCAAGCCCACCCAAGTGAACTCTAAAAGCACCACCTCAAATCAAACCCAAGGAAAACCTCAGAGTCAGACCCAGGCCGCCTCGCAGGTGAACTCGGCCTCATGTCGATGCACCCAATGCAAGAGGAACTACAGCTCACAGGTCAGTTTAACCAATACCTGAGTCAAAAGACTGGGTTTCTCTGCCTATCAATTGGATCTTTGTTATGAAAGTGTTGACAGTTCCTTTCAATATTAATGGAATCTATTTTTTTCTTATTTTGCAACCTCAATACACATATTTTATTGGAAAAAAAGCAATATAATTACATTAAGTAGGATATTTAATCCATTGTTTTCAGAATTTGTAACAAACTAAAAAGTCTTGTATCTGTTTCTTATTCTTTGATGCAACATGTCTCGTCTCAATGAGACTGGATGAAACACAACTGTTTAAATCAGTTTTCAACTCTTTAATTCAGTTTATGTCTGATAGTTCAGCAATTGAATAAATTGATAGACTGTTTGATTAAAACCATCCCTTTTTATTTGTTCTGCTGAAAGTCAACCCCACTCTCAAGTCTTTTGTTGCCCCAAGCACATATTTTTCCAGCTTCTCTGTTGAGGTGCATCGCCGCAGCATCATGCTTCCTCAGCCGTGGATCAGTTTGGGATGGGGTGTTCTAAATTAGCTCTTTGCATTTTTTGAAAAATAGATTTTGATATAAAGATACATTTTGATATAATTTCCTTTCTACTTCATACTGATGTGTTTATCTGTGTGGTTATGAGATGTGACATTGCATGAAATGCATCAATTATTAAAAGTCAAAGCGGTATGAATATTAATGTTCTTTCTAAAGAGATTTTCTGATTGTTGGTTCTTTTTGTTTTTCCAGCTTATGTTGAAGAGACACATGCGCATAGTTCACAAGATCTACAGTGTCAAAGGGAAGTCTACTGGTACTCCTGCATCGTCTGTTTCTGCTGCAACCACTCCTAACAGCAGCACTAACACAAATGTCAGCAACAATGTTAAAGTGAAGCAGGAAGCAGTGGAGCCCTCTGATGAAGACGATGACGTCGACAGCAGCCCTGCTCCATCTCCTGCTGACAACAACGGGACAGCTAAAGGCGTTCAACAAACTTCTCTAAAATTAAAGGACGAGGAAGCCCCTTCCAGCCCCAAGATACCCCCATCTCTGTCTTCACCCTCGTCCCGCGGGGGCAATGTGTGCAGCACAAACATGGCTGCTAAAATAAACAAACTCTCGGTGGGCTTTGACTTTAAGCAGCTCTTTTGTAAACTGTGCAAACGACAGTTCAGCTCGCGTCAGAATTTAACAAAGCACATCGAACTGCACACAGACGGCAATGACATCTTTATTAAGTTCTACCGCTGCCCTCTATGTCGCTACGAGTCACGCCGCAAACGTGACGTCCTGCGTCACGTGACTGTTGTCCACAAGAAGTCATCTGCGTACCTGGCGAAGATCATGCCCAAACTGGAGAGCAGAGCCGTGAAGCGGCTGGCGGAGGCGGTCCTGAACAGCACAAACAAGAGGACAGGCAGCGGGAAAGAGGAGATGAACGGACGTCACGGTTCGTCATCATCATCGTCGTCCTCATCCTCCTCTCCATCACCTCCAATCACCCGGAAACAAGAAGCTTCCACAGCTGTATCAACTGCCACCTCTGCCTCCACCTCCGCCCCGCCTCCCATCCCCGTCACCAGGAAGCAGCAGGAGCTTTTATCCTCGGTATTCACTCCTTCCCCACCCGTTACTCGCAAGCAGGACAGACAACAGACGGTCCAGCAGCCCCGCCCCCTCAGCCCCCCTCTGACCCGGCGCAGTGAGAAACACTCACACTCACGTAATACCTCAACCCCATCCAGCAACCAAGCCCCACACACCCGACGACACGACGTCCAGTCAGAGAGCAGCTTTGTCACGTCCTCCACTGAAGTCAGAGTGACAAAGAATTTCTCTCTTCATGCTTGCGACCAGTGTGGGCGGGCCTTTGCTAAGAAGGTAGGGATTTTAATGAATGAGAAACTTTTTAAAAGAGGAAATGACAGAAATTTACATGGATAAGATCTTTGCTATTAAGTTTTTGTAAAAAAAATATGGTGATTAAATGTAATGCAACTGTTTCATTACTGCAGAAAAGGGACAAGACAAAAAAATTTGAATATGTTCAGGGTAGCATCTGACATCATTCTGTCTTTCTAATTCAATTAGGGCAGCAGAAAAGTTACTACAATAGGGGAGGCGTGCCTGGCGTCATTGTTCTCTGCTCTAAAAAGGCTTAACAAGTTACAGGTTTTGCTGCATCCAATCAAGACATTTGTTGACCATTTAAGGACTTAGAAAGGAGTTTTGAGAGTTGGAGGCAAGTTTTGCATTAGCCAGAAAGCCCAGCAAGTGCCAAGACTATCTCTGCTGGGTTCCACCAGGGCAAAGCTTGCTCTGGATTGGCAGCAGTTAGATGGGATACACAGTGGGATACTTGTAGCACGAACGGGGGCATCAGAGATGGCAGTTTATCCTAAATAAAACATTAAGATAGAGAACTGCTCTGCAGGAAATCCTGAGATTTAATAAGAGGATTGAGGTAAAGTAATACCTCCAATTTGTTGGTGTTTTTTTTTTTTTTTTTTTTTTTAGTGTGTGTTTTTTTTTTTTCTTTTTTTTTTTGTTTTTTTTTTTTTTTTTTTTTTTCGTCAGTGTGTGCTCTATCACAGTGCGCCTTAAACTCCCCCCCTAAATAATGAAAGGGATCAGAAAACCTACAGGGGCCAATTTGCCCAACAAACTAGAAGCAACACTGTAATGAGCAATACATTTTTCAGCATGACGGAGCATCGAGGCAGAAGGCAACAGTGATAATAAAGAAGATCAGGGATTAAAATGCTAAACGTTTCTGGACATGATCTGGAAACTGATCCATTTTTAACCCCATTAGCAACTCAACTCAGCCCTTTTGGCGAGCGGAAGAACAAAGATTTCTGAGAAACTTCTAGTAAAACTTCCCATCTATAAGGATCGGGGGTCCAATTTATAGAGCTTATGTATGCAGAAAACAGAGCCCTAAACTTTTGTATGTAGACTTCCACACAAGCGATTTTTATAAACTGTTTTGGTTTTATAATGTGCGGCCCCGTACGCCAACTCTGACCCCTCAGACTCCCTTTGGAGACACAGATGGTGACATCGGGGAGCTGAGGACAGATTGTATCATGATTCATCTCACAATGAATTTCCCTTTTTGAGAAACTTAAACTGTAGAATGTCTTCATAGAATCTGAAAACCTCAAAACTATGCTTGGACTGCTGAGCTAACCTTTCACACAAGTAAAAAAAGTTCATAAGGCAGCTGAAATCCTCGCCTGACCTTCCCCTCTCTGTTGATCCCAGGGGAGTGGCATCTCAATCGAATCAACTGAATGTTTACGGATTACTGTAAACATTCAATTATCATTTAAATACACCTGCCTAGTTACACTCTATCGATAATGACTATGCTAAAGACTTTTTATAGTGGTAAATAATGAGGGTATTACACTCGTTGGTGTCAGGCTCACAACAACACGACCCAGTTTTCGAGGCGGAGAGATATTTAAGTTTAACAAAATGTTAACTTAAGATGGAACTGCAGAGAACAGCATCACGTTTAAAGGAGAAATCAGTTTTTTTTTTTTACATGTGGCCCTTGATTTTACGTTATTACATCATGTTCTACTCACCCATATGAGTTTTGTGTCATTTGGAGCTGTTCTGAAGATATTCCGTTAGGCTATATCCAGGTAACGTCTTCCTATGAGCAAACGACTTGAAGGCACAAAGTAAACAGTTCCTATATTATTCTTTATGACAGCCAGCATTCATAACATGTAGGCGAATCACTGTCCCCCAGACATCCGCGGTTATATTTTTTATAGTTATATCTTTTAAAAACAAAGCGGCGCGTGTATGCCGTCATCCGCGCCCTGGGCGGGAGTTTTTTATTTTTTTTTCAAAGTTGTTTTAAAAAAAAACAACAACTTTATTTAACCAATTTATATTACACCGCTCTACCCCTTCTATTCATTCGGCTAGCTAATCTGAGTCGTTCAATTCCATTTCTAAAGTGAGATCATCTGTGGTAGTAGCACTAGACATCTTCCAGGCATGTAAGTAAAACTAGCAGCAGTTCAGCGGACAGGAAGAATGAACGGTAGCCGGCGCACACAGATGACGTCATACACACGCCGCTTTGTTTTTTAAAAAATAGAAATATAAAAAAATCTTCTGTGACACTTCAAGAAGCACACTGCGTTCATCGTTGTGATAAAATATTTGGATCACATGTCCAGACACGAAGAATTCACATCCTTCTAATGACTTGTATGCCTTCATTGCCTCTGCTGTATAAAGTCCCGGTGTGTTAATGAGATAATTATCCCCATATTGAAAAAGCGGCCAATTTTGAGGACTAATAATACATTTTATTTCAAATGTGCCTTTCTGGACACTCAAGGTCACCGTACAAAAGATAAAAACACAATGACAGAAACAAAGTCAAAACACAGAATAAAACCATTAAAAAAATACAAAGGCTGGGACAGGGAAATTCATATTAAAGAGAATGGGCGATTTTAAACAGATGAGTTTTGAGTTGTGATTTGAAATGGAGAAGCAAGTCCGTGTTTCTGAGTAAGGGTGGTAGAGAGTTCCAGGGGCTGTCAATCATCAGATCGTCAGCCATTTCAAAACGGTCTGGAGGATTTATGCTAAATACAGTTACCTTTGCTGTGTACCTTTTGTATTCTTCTGCAGAAAGATGATCTTAATTAGTAATACTGACATCCCCTGGTTTCATATTGTTAACAGAAATGTTGCAGCGTGACTGTGTTCGGCTAGTAAAACAAATTTTTTTGCCCTCCAGTGTTGTGCACATTCGCAAAACTTCCGGAAGTAAACAATTACATTCAACATGTCTATATTCACTCCGGCTTCCTCCCACAGTCCAAAAACATGACTGTTAGGTTAATTGTCTTCTCTAAATCCTCCTTAGGTGTGAGTGTGCACGTAATGGTTGTTTGTCCTGTTTTGTCTCTGTGTTGCCCTGTAATGGACTGGCGACCTGTCCATGGTGGACCCCGCCTCTAGTCCGTAGATAGCTGAAGATAGGCACCAGCACCCTTCGTGTAAAAAAATGGATGGATGGATGTCTATATGCACGCTTTTAGTATAAATCCTAGACAGTTTAATAAATGAGACCGCTACCCCTAAACCTCTGAATTAGAGACTTTCGGTGGTAACTGGTTAAAATGTCAAGAAATTATGGAAAATAAGCTGATCTTGAACTGTTCCGTGTCTCACAGTATCAGAATGAATACTTTGTTAATCAATTTTTTCCTCATTTTTAAATCTAGTTGTACTTGGAGTCGCACAAGCGGAGCCATCGAAACGCATCAGTGGGAGCAGCCAGCAGGAGGAAAGGCGTCAGCACCCGCTCCAAATCTCTGGTTTGGTGAAACACAGTGTAAGAATACAGTGCTTACCTTTCTGAAGATTCTTCTTCTTTATGTCCATTTCTCTGGATTAGTTGTGGTTTCTCCCCCCTGCCGCACTGATCAGGTGCAGTCAGAATCCACCAAGTCAGGCTGAAATGTTGTATACCTCAGCAAAGTCTGCCTGTTAGGAGGTTGCTTACCAGAAGTTTTATGCTTTTGTGTTTGTAAAACTAGGGGTTGTTTCTGTCCAAGCAGATGATCAATTCCTTAGGTAGAGTTAGAGAAACCACTACTCAGCACTCTGAACAGCTGTTTCCTTCTATATTTTAACCTGTGTATTCATATCTGCTTGCTCAAAATATTTTTGTTCTGGTTTTGAATTTTTGAAAACAAGGTTATATTTTTTTCTTATGTTTTCAGATTATAATTTAAGGTTAGTTTCTTTTTTTAGACTTTATGGAAAACAGCAGTTGAATGTAGTGCATATGTCTAAAGTATTAATTCTGATACCCCCTAAAAAATGTGTGCAACCAGTTTCCTTCAAAATAATAACAATTTAAAAAAAGATTTACCTGTGTGTGATTTAAGTATTGTATGATTGCAGCAGTTCTGTGAATTCTCAGAGGAGTTAGAACCAATCAGATAAGGTTTTAGAGAGGTTTAAATGAGAGTTAAGTTTAGGGCTGGACGACGTAGAAAATAAGCATATCGAACTAAAAATGCATATTGATCTGTATCGATAATTATCTTAAAGATTTAGACACTTACTTCTCAGGTTCCATTCTCTGTTGTGAATTGAGAGGCTGAGGTAGGGCTCAGATGTGTGACTTAACCAGAGGTCCGATGTTGTGGCGAAGTAAGACACAGATTGCATCCTTCTGCACTGATTCCACTGCACTCTTTATACAAATTACCGAGTGCTGAGTGAGAGAAAAACTTGCAGCCCAGAACTTCGTATCACGGATCAAGAGTGGCGAGCAGCGTTCTGAAGCCAGGTTTTCAATTGCAGACAATGTCAGCATATTCATCACTATGAAGCATGTTACTGCATGAGTAAGGTACCACTTGGACAATTTTTTTTATATTTATCACAAAGATGGAAGCCCTGTTTACCCTGCTTTGTGTTGGAAGAAGTTCCTGAAGATTCCCCCCATAACGTGGAACCACGCTGGGGCTGGCACAGCTCGTTCTCCATCGGGTGTGAACGGCTTAGATGATAAAACAAGTTGGTTTTGTTAGCAGTCGTTTTTACCAGTTCCCTGCAAATTTTACAAATAACTGTGGTTTGGTTTCTGTCTGGCTTGCTATAACCGAAATATTGCCAAGCTGGCGAACTACTAAAACCCTTTTTTGGTACAATTTCATCCGCTTCTCCTGCTGCGACATCAGCATGTGTTCCGTGTTGTGGTTTGAGAGCGGGCGCTTTGTGACCTCGTGCCTGGGTCAGTGGTTGCCATTGGTTGGTGGGAAGTGATGACTTTAGGAACAACCTACATGATAAAACTTTTATAGACTTTCTGCGATCAATCGATATATATTGTTATTGAATTATCGTCCAGCCCAGTTTAGGTTATACTAACAGTATTGACATTTCACCTTCCAGGGGCAGGGCTGGTTTAGACCAATGGATATTAATTCTTAAAGTTCATGTCAAAGTTTAAAGTTAGCTAGAAATCTGACAAGACTAGACATTTCTGTTCAAACGTTCTAGATCTTATCTGACTAACCTTGGCCTATCCAACAATAATTTGCAAATCTTTCAGACTTTCTAGAGCCTCAAAGACTTGCAGCTGTAAATATGATGGAGGAGCTTAGTAAAAATATAAGCCTGGCTTCAGATTCATTTTTTACTGTTTATTATTTTCATATATATATGTGTGGGTCAATAACAAAGAAATACTATTAAAATACTTTAAAGGTTGTGCTTAATATGTGACACAATATGAAAAGGTTTAAGGGGTAAAACTTCCTAAAAATCTGTTCAGTTTGCACAGATATTTCTCTTATTTCCTTCTCTCTTTTTTGTTTTTCAGACTTACAAATTGCCACAAATGAAGGACAGAGAGCCACAAACCATTAAACAGCAAAACTCTAAACTGGAACAAATGAGACCACTTGAAGAAAAACAAGGAAGACTCGGAAACATGAAGGAAGAAACTAAACAGCCTTACAGAAAAGCATAGTCATATAAGAACCAAAAACCATGATGTAAACTAACATAAATGTGTAGTTGATTAAGAAACCAGACAGCCTGGTGCTATCTACACAAAACCCCATCTGCTGTACATACACCTACCTGTATTTACTCATGTAAATATAGAGCTATATGCAGACCATGGATATTTACTGCTTTGCTTATATTATCCTGCATTTAAGCAGCGGATGAAGGTAGTCTGTGCAAAGGAACAAGCAGGAATAAGAGTTTAGAAACTGGCAATGTTGGCCAAGTCGGATCACATCCGAATTATAGTTTATGAAATTGATTTTGTGAAAAGAAACGTGGATTTTCCTTATCTGAGCTGTTCTTTTGAACTTATTTAAAGTTAGGAAGGTTTTGGCGGAGAGTTATTTTTCCAAAGATCTAACTACAGTTCTCTGCTGCTTTTTAAAAGTGAATCTACCTGCGATTAATTCGTCTAGGATTTGATTTTGCTTGGAGTCAAAGATTGCGGCTCAATCTTTGTTCAATTTCCTCTAAAACAACAACAACAAAAAAACCCCACCATCAACCCATTTCTTTTTTTTTTTTTCATTCTGAAACCTTTTTTGTGATTGATTTGACTCTTAAAACCTGTCCATAGGATGAGTTTACAATTTCCTCCAATGGATAGGAACCTTAAATAGTACATGATAGACACAGTTACAGTGAGTAGAAGATTTACAATTCAATACGTAACAGGTCACAGTTGTACTACTGTTACTCTTTAACTTAATAACTGGAAGAATTTACTTTCTGACTACCTTCATCTGTATGTTACATCCTTTCATAGCCCTATAATCCCACACTGTTGTGTTACTTTCCATCCTCAGTGCCTAAATGCTGCTCTGGGTGAGCTATTGAAAGGACCATGTCTCCTGACTGAAAGATTTAAAGACATTTCTACACTGGAGCATATTTACATTAACTGTTTGATCTTAGTTTTTAAATCCCTAACAATGTAATTCATTTATTTTTAATAGTTTGTGCATCATTTACTAAGAATAACATGCTTAATCGGTAGCGGCTCCTGAAGGTAGTCTTTGAAACACTGGGAGGCGTTTGGAGGGAATGAAGAAGACCAAGAGGAGAGCTGGGGAGGAAACGAGGAAGACCAAATGTAGTTATGTCTTAATGTTCGAACTGTAAGCCATGAAAAAGAACAAAAAGTAGAGAATAAGAAAGATCAAGCTTTATTTTTATAACAAAGGCTTCTGTAGCAATCATACTGTCTATCAACTTAAGCTGTTTGGATGGTATAAATAATACCATAACAGATCCCAGTTCCTCAGTTATTAGTTTGGTTTTTATTTAACTGTTTTATTTTTTTGGTCCGTTAAAATCCTAGAGGGTTTTAGTTCACATAAGTTCTTTACCATGAGGTCTCATACATCATATGTGTTCATATGTTATTAAGCCTCCCCGCCCCCAGAATTAGAAACGTTTTTCACATGTGACCAGAATGTTAAAAGCCACTGTTTAATAAATAAAAACATACTATTTCAAGCCTCTGAGTTGATGCCTTTGAATTTCATTTCTTTCCTGTGTGAGTCATGTTTGCTTAAAGTTTTTCCAGAAGCTAAATAAGATTTCTGGAACCTTGCAGCTAATTAGGGCCCCCTGCTGGCCTGGAGGTTGCAAGATAAATTGAGTTTTTAAAATGGGTTTTCAAATTCTTCTGCAATTTAGTAAATCAAGATATGTCAAAAAGGTTATTTTATGTTAAGAATTTAATCCAAAATATCCTTTTCTTATCACAGAAATTTATTATACACATTTAAATTTTTTAAGTGTTCAATTTAGTGAATTTTGATGGTTATAGCTTGCAGCTAATGATATCCCGTTATAGAGCTTCTCAGAATATGACACAAGACCAATAAAAAAGATTTTTATTAAAATGCTAAATATAAAATAAATTGGATGATTATATTATAAGACTCATCTGTTAAAAAAGGGTTATGAAGTTATGGTTATTATAGTTGAATAGTGATGTCTATATAGGAATGTTTATACCTGTGTTGTGCTTTAATAGTCAATGGGCCGACAGTAACTAGAGGTGAACCCATCTATAAAGTATAACCATTGGCCAGCTATTTGGCAGTGTTATAAATCAGGAGAATATTTGATAAATTATTTATAAAAGAGGAAAGTATAAATTGCACAAAACAGATTCCCCCCAACACTGACATAATCTGTTTGTTTGTTTAAATTGTTGTAATTCTGTGTTAATTTGGTCAAATTAGGCCCCGTATCACTGCTGCAGGCTGTTGGCGGACATGTCGACTCAAAGTGGTCCCAGGAACTAAAGCTTCCTGCTGCTTTGGCAAACTAGTTGAATTTTCCTTTGAACTAAATCTAAAAATTAAGAGTAATATTCATTATGACAGGAACTTCATCTAAAGCAGTAGTTCCTAAAAAAATTGGGTCTAACCCAGAAATCCTCAAGGGAGATTTAATGACTGCTAATTAATTATACTGGCATAATCAGTTACTCAATTAAATGGGAGTTACTGACACACAGCATATATATGTTTGTTTTTATACTAATAAAACAAACCTATAATGTAACCTTTTAAATGCATATAAAAATATAGGAATACTTTATTTTGAATTTTTTTTTAATATTTCTACATTGCATTCTAAAACCTTTTAAATGCACCCAGTTTAAATAAGATAAATGTAATATCCCATTATGAAGGCAACTTTGTCTTAATTCGGTCCTCGGTTTTAAAAACACCCAAAAAAGAGTTAAGATTTATACGTTATTAAAAAAACACCTTTACAAACTAATATATTCTTGTTTCATTGCAGCAGTAGGTTCCAAACACATTACTAATTCAATACCAACATGCTTGATTTAATTTTCCATAAAATGTAGTCGCTGACATTTGATATCCCCCTTTAAATTAAATTTCACTGTGGATATTGTGTACCATAAATGTCATTAAACCGTACCCTAACTCTAAAAACCACTGCTAGAAACAAATTTACAGCTGCAGCTGAGAGCTGTTACTTCTCTCTATGTATTTTTCAGAGTAAATAAAAATGTTCTCTCCTGCTATTTGTTCAAATGACCAAGCCTTCCTGCAGTTTACTGCTGCTCTTTTGAATTTTGCCTAAGTTCGATTCCCTTTGATGATGATCGCAAAGTGTGCATGGGTCAGATGGAAATGTGGCTCTCCAGCAAATGTCCTGGCACATTTTTGTTTCTTGGCTTTTAATCAGCAAATGCATATAGATTTACACAGGTAGATCTCAAACAATGAAGAAACAGAACCCAAATTAAAATCCAATGTAAACACAAATATAAATTACAGCAGGATGTAGCACTAAAGAAAACAAACATGTTATTACGCCAGGTTTGTGTTCTACTGTGGTCTCACTTGTATAACTTGAATGGAAACCAATTTATCTTAGATTAGCCATATATCTCTTTAGATAGAATATATAAACATAGGATGTCCAGAGCAGTAACATTGTCAGATTATCCTCATTAGACACATATATTTGCAACTCACCAATCTTAGGGACGCACACTCTGACAGACACCAAACAAACTGCCTCCTAACATGAACACAGCTTTGTTATACTGCTCTACTATAAAACTGCTCTACAGGCTCTCCGTCAGAACAGGTGTAGCTATTGAAGATGGGTTCTACATGAATTCCAGCACAGTTTTATGATGTTTCTCAAAGATCAAGCAATAGTTTAAACAAACGCAATTTAAAATGGGTAAAAGACAATGGGGAAATTAACTCTGCATTTGAACCATCCTTTTGGGGAGCAGTGGGCCGCCATTGTGTGGCACCCAGTGTGGGGTTACGGGTCTTGCTCTGTGCACAAGCGCACTGCTCTAACCACTAAGCCAACACTCCCAAAGCGACGAACACTGCTATATAGCCTATGTTAAAAAACATCAAAACAGTTTTTAGCTGTTAAAGTAAATTGTAACCTTAAAAAATATATTTTTTTAGTTTGATATGGGCAATTGTAAAATAAATGTTCACAGATGCGTCACATTAAAGCAGAATATCATACAATATATTGATTCCTTGTGTGCGATCACTGTGTATTCAAAATCTTGTTCCTCCCACACAAC
This sequence comes from Cyprinodon variegatus, assembly GCF_000732505.1. NCBI lineage: Eukaryota > Metazoa > Chordata > Actinopteri > Cyprinodontiformes > Cyprinodontidae > Cyprinodon > Cyprinodon variegatus. The sequence goes on along the minus strand of NW_015150871.1, from coordinate 54,915 downwards.
TTTCCCTTATGTTTTTTAAACAGCAGGCTTCAAGTGACCTTTAACCTCTTCTGGTGAGTGTCAGTGCATGACTTTCTAGTCCATAATGTTCACTGTGAGCATACACCATAAAAAACAAAATAACTTTACTGTATAAGAATTTGATTTTGTTTGTCCTGTTTGACATTCAAACAGGTTTAGGGGGTTATTAGCTGAAAGCCTTAATAAGGAGAATTAACAGATATAAATATTTGAATCCATCTATCACTTTTGACTGAAACAATGGAATAAATTATTATTTTTTAATTATCTTGTTAATCATTATGAAGCGATTTGAATATTTATTTAGTTATTTTTAAAATAAATATATCAATTTTGGCACCTAACAAACAAATTCCTGACAATGTAGTTACATTTACTGACCACTAGATGGTGCCACCGTCCCGTGCCTGCGCGCCCTCTTCTGACTTCTGACGCGGCAGCATCCACAAATTGAACGTGTTGCTCCCATTTCCCCCGACACTGTCAGGCAGAGGGAACATCCCAGTCTTGTTCCGATTGCCTCCACACATAGCTTATCAAATTGTTATTATATCGCAGATAGGACGCGGTTCATTTGTTTAATTCCATTTACAGCAAAAGAGCCAAGGCGAACATATTTTTTTTTTTTTTACAAAGCAGGCTAGGATGAAGGAGGAGATAATCAATCAGTGAAAAAAAAAAAATGAATTGGGAAGTTCCTTCAATTAAGCGCGCGCGAACATTTCCAAGACTTATTAATGTGTTGAAATACTCCCCTCATAAAAAATAAAAGACATGCATCCAATTGATCAGTAATACACTTAATTGAATGTAGAGGAGGGTCTCTGGAGGAGGACAGTGGTGCAATTAGGCGTTGATTTGGTGCGTCGTGCGCCAGCGCGCGGGATCTGGGGGGGTTTGTGTGCACCAAACAACACAAGCAGACTTTAAAGGAAAGGCATCCATGCGTGGGAGCTCACGGATCACCCTAATCAGGTGGGTTTTACCAGCAATATTGATCAGCGCCGCGTATCATAAATTCCTCTGCTCTGTCTCCCCTCCTCCTCATCCACCCCTCTCTCTCTCCATCTCCTCCTCTCTCTCTCTCTCTCCTTTCTCTCTGTATCTCAGATTCATTCTTGGCCATCGGCTTCTGCAGACAGCTTCCATCTCCATTGTCTCCTTTAAACAAGTTAATAGTTCCAGTTTGCGTCACGACTCAGCTGCCCTTTGCGGATCTTTTTTTCTATTGTCTTACAATCAGTGTTTTTGTTTTTTTATTGGATGGGGACTGAAATCTATATTTTTTGAGGTGTGAAACTGCTGAGCTGCGCAAGGAAGTTGCCTAAGGCGGTCGGGGACCCCAGAGGGATGCTTCCCCTTTTCCACATCGTGGGTGGAACCTGATTTTCTTACCTCTAATACTCCCATAGTGGGTGTCCTCGCATTCCTTCAGTGATGGGTGCTTAATTCCACATTTTCTCTTGCCCTGCGCAGTACTGGTTGTTGGGTGAGTATATATATTCCTGAACTTAGTGCATACTATTGAAAAATACATAAATTGATATAAACTGCATGTGTCTCTCAATACAGTTCTTATTAAAATGCAACCTGAACCCCAGAATTGAGCTTATTGGAGCTGCATAATCAGCGCACGCGCCCAGACTTTGATCTCTAACTCTCTCTATGTGCGTTTTTATCTCCAAGACGCACGACTCCATCTCTGGAATTAATGGCAACTGAACTGGGGTGCAGCATTGAATGTGTTTTTTTTTATTCTAATGCATGCTTTGCAAATATGCACCTGTCTCACAAACTGAACTAAAGACCCGTTTGGGTCTCAGGAGGGGGGTAAAGAGCAGTAAGCGCCTCTTTTGGCTCAGAGGTTTAAGAGCAAACAGCTCCAAAGGGACTGACCACAACTCTCGGACCATAACTGAGGAGGGGAGAGAAAAACTATCACTTTCTGCAAAGATTACCCCACCCAAGCAGTGATGAAAGGGGCCTGCATGCAGTAAGGGAGAAGATTGGGAGGAGGAGGCGACTGTGACACAGGATTGCAGAAATAAGAGCAAAGTTGATGGGAGCTGGAGGTAGAAGTTGAGGGATGAACCCCAACAGGCAGCTGTGGGTGTAAATTAAAGAGAGCGATGAGCTCGCTGAAAGCTTTTTAGGGTTCAGACCTCTTCATCTGTGAGCCTCTAAACATCACAGCAGGGGAACCCTCCTCCTCATCCTCCTCCTCTTCTCTCTTCTTCTTCTTGGAGGCAGCCACATGAGAGATTAAATCAGTTTTTCTTCCCTCCCCTCCAGAATTTGAGAAGCATCATAAGAGCTCTCCTGAGGGCGAAGAAGTCGGAGCCGAGATCATTAGCATATAAGATCAGGTGGGCTTCATGAGCGTAAAGACACAAATGTCAACTCTTTCACCCCTCATGGCACTAATAACCCTCAGTGATACTAAGTGTAAATGAGATTGGAGTCTAGTTCATTTCCTCTGATCAGATTTTATTTTTCTTTCTACATCCCGTGCATCACAAATCTCTTAAACTTTTAATTTTTACATTTTGTCACATAGGGATTTTTATGTTTAATATCACCAAAAAAATAGCAAATAACTTTGAATATCAGTTTTAAAGTATTCCCACAAATTCTTACAGTAATTAGGCTTAGGTCTGGCCTTTGACTGGACCGTTTTGACAAATGGATACAAATGTAGAGCTTTAATTTCCAAGAAGATTAAAACAATTCTGCCAGAAAGCTTTATCAGGGTAAATGTAAATTGGATCTACTACATTAAAGCTTAAATAAAATCCATTGATATTTGCAGTTCTATACTGACAAGAAGGGGAAACTTGTGAATAAAGAAGGAAAGAAGCATCAACCAGAAGGAGCAGTTGTAAGAACTTCTGTTTCTGAGCTTTTTTGGACATTTTCCGACAGATTCAGAAGCAGATGTGAGTTACATTTACTGCACATCAGATTTACTGAGGCCACTAAGCCTCATTAGAAAACCTTCTGTGACTTCGCCAAGGAGAAAGCGTTTAATAAACAATGAAGCAGTAAGCAGAATATGGTGTTTGCGAATGAATCAGAGCTGGATAACCTATATAATGCAGGGGGCTTTAATCATAGCGGGGGCTATCTTGGCTTGTAGAAGTGTCTTTGACCTATTTCCATTTAGAGTGGGGAGAAACTGATGAATTAATTGGGACAGAAGTGAATTATATTCTTCAAGCGTCACTCCATGACGGCATTTGATTCCCAAGGCGTTTTGGGGTAAATCAAGGTTGTGTATTTCTAAAGGTTGAGTTCATGGAAGCTCTTGTGTTAGTGCAGGGGGGGCATCAGTGTGGGATGTGATCCAGCAGGAACAGATGCAGTGAAAGATTATGAACAGGATCTCCTGCAGGGTGGTACAAGCTTGCCTGTCTTAAATATGAAGGGGGACCCAAGCCAAAAAAATGATTTATGAAAGTCAAGTTCTGCAAGATGGAGATGCAAAATCAAACTTGCTAAAGAAATCAGCATTTCCCTGCTTAAAAGAGAGAAATGGACAACATAAAAAAAACTGTATTTAAAAATGATGATTTTTAAATTTGCCCTTCTGGCTTTTTTATGCTCAAACTATATTGACATAATCAAGACAAATTTTGATCCTTTTTTTTTGTGGCCCTCAAAATAGGTTTCCCTCTCTCTTGTGTATTCCCCCTGCCTCTGATCAATCACCAGCTGAGTGGTCACAGCTGTGTTCACCAGTTTCACTGCACAACCCTGATGTTTGCTTTGGACTCTGCAGGATGCATTTCTACCTTTTGGAGTGAAACTTTTTCACCATTCTTCCAACTTTTGGTGCAGAAAAGTGGATTTTCTTTGTTTATTCAGGGAATCTTTGGCACCAGAACTTTGGTGTCTGGTTCTTCGGAATCTAACAAACCTGCAAGGATTTGGCTGTTTTAACAAAATCTTACAGCTGCTCAGTCAGGCAGAAATCTCCTAATTTTGAAGGAACAATGCAACAGGCTGGAATGTTTATCTCCTGTTTGCTCTTCCTAAGATATGTATGTACGGTGGATGCTGTAGCTGACCTCTGCTATCAGGAAATGCTTCCATTGCCTCCTTTTAGATAAAAGGTCACCGTTCCATCATATTTAAGTGGGTGATAGTTGTCAAAAGAAGAAGTATAGCTGACTCCTAAAGACTGAAAAACACATGGATGCAAGAAGTGTTCCATCCTGAGGTAATATTTACTCTAATACCTTTGTCAAATGTTGTCCTGTTTATGTGATTCATGAGGAAAAAGGAACCTTGATGCTAACTGCCTTCTTACTACTGTAACTCTTTTGCAGTGGCTTGTTTGTAGTGATTCCAAAACCTATAATTGGAAACACTGATTCATTCAATAAAAAACAAAACAGGACATGTCTGGTTCTATATGCATGATGTGTGTGTTCATGTTCATATGTAGCTGTTTCAGATCTAAAGGCTTAATTAGGTGAATTTTAAGACTGTGGGACCTTATACTGTTAAAGTGTGCACAATGTTTAAATAAAAAAATATATATGGTAATTTTGCAGCTAAATTAAGTCCTTTATCAAAATGCTGTGTTTGCTACAAAGGTTCTGTTTAAAAACATTAACCACAGATTGAGATGAAGGTATAACAGCTGTCAGACTTTGATGCATATAGATCTGCCCGTTCTCTAAGCGATAGCTGGTGTGTGAATTCTTTGAATGAAGTTTATTTATAGTGCCGATTGAATTCATGACGTGCCTTCCAAAGATACTTTACAAAAACAATTAAATGAAATCATACGGACAGATTGGTTAAAAGTTTTCTGTCTAAGGAAACCCAACTGACAGCATCAAGGAATTGACTTTGTTTTTGCTGCTCCTGGATGAGCATCGTTCATTCCATCATACCAGGCGTACATGCGGTGACAGTGGAGAGGAAAACTCTCTTTTAACAGGAAACAAACCCTCGAGCAGATCAAAGGTCAGTGTCATCAGATTTCTGTTGTATTAACATCAACAATGCTGCTTGGACAGTATACCTTTTTTTTAAATGGAGAAAAAAATTGATCTTCATGTTTCTCTTGAATTTTTACATTTATTTGCATAAAATTCCTACAGCTGTATTTTTGTTTATCTTGCATCGTGTTTCTAAATATCTGCCTATGTGAGGGAGCGACCAGCGGTTCAAGCAACATGTCGCCTGTGGGAAATGCGTCTACACTTTATAATGCACCTCAATAAAATATAGTGCTTGTCTACTAGGATTCAATTCAGTTTATTTATATAGCACCAATTCACAACACATGTCATCTCAAGGCACTTTACAGTTCACCAGATCATACAGTCAAATTGATTCATAGTTTTCTATCTAAGGAAAACCAGTTGATTGCATCGACTCATTGACTCAAGTGCAATCTCTCACACTAAGCATGCTTGTAGCGACAGTGGAGTGGAAAGTTACCTTTTAACAGGAAGAAACCTCCAGCTCAGTGTGAGCGGCCATCTGCCGAGGCCGACTGGGGTTCAAGGAGACAGAAGCCGAGACACACAAAGCAGCTGTAAAAGGCGGCACCATCCAGGAAACGCACAGCCAAGCAGATGAGCTCTGAGCCAGCTCCCATGCCAGAGGATGAAGAGAGCACATCCAGCCAGTCACGGTCAGAGAAACAGGACTACACTGGAAAACAGGCCGATCTCCAGCATCAATAAACAAGGGTGTTGATGGAAGCAGCACAGCTGATATTTCTCTCCAGGATGGTGTCACAGCCAAACAGGAAGAGACGAGGCCAAGCTACCATGAGAAAAAGCAGAGAGAGCATAACGTTAGAGATAGAACTAACAGATTCTGCAGACTGGGATGAAGGGTGTAACATTTTCAGCTTGCTTCTGTGTCGGGAGAGAATAATTAACCTTTGTAGTGATGTTAGCCAGGATTTATTCATTAATATTCCATAGTTATTTATCACCTGAACACCAGAAAATGAAACCCTAATGTTCTATACGCAGACTGAGATCATCTTCCAGTGCTTAAGTAATTATAACTTCCTTTAGCTAGAAAATAGGTGGGTGTCCTTTTTGTAAGCAGAGAAAAGTGCATCTTTATTAGTCCTGATGAAGAGTCTACATAGCATAAAATGCCATTAAGGGACGTTATTAGGTCACTGCTAAAACACTTAGCTAAATTCAATTACGACGATATCAGTGTGGGGTGTATATGATGTCTAATTTTATCACTAGTGCAAGTTGCTTGACTTCCAACACAAAAAAAGCTTGAAGCAGTTTGATTTAGAGACAAAATGCTACATGCAACAGCTTTCAATAAATGCTGTGGCAGTGCAGTGAGACTTATACACTGAGCACTCTTCAGTATTACAGTTAATAGCTTGAGGGTGACGCTAATGCTGGTTCCACTGATGCTGCAGTTAGTTTGACATAAGATGAGATCTTCATTACTTTGAGTTTGTGGTTGAATATCTTTCAATTTCTGATTTGTTTCTACTGCAAAACAAAAAAAAATTCTGAAAAAAGGATTGGCACAAATCACAGGTATTTAAATTCACTTCTCAGGAGTTGGTCTCCTGCATAGTTTTAGATTTTACTCATGTTCATTAAATGGGCTTTTAAATGAATATGTACTTTGCATCTTTCTGCAGATGTTAGAAATGTATGAATAATCAGTTTATATTAAGAAAACAAATGTTAGTTTGAATTTAAGCAGTTATATTAAGACAAACTGAATGCTTCTTAGTAGGCAAAATGCTGTGTTAGTTTTGTTGCCATGGAGCTTACTGAGAAATTAGATGTTTTTTTTTTGTTTTTTTATCCCTCCCTGAATCTGGCTGTCAAGCTAACGATTAATTATCTTTAAATATTTATTTAGGCCCCAGAAATTTGCACAAATTGCCTCTTCACCCTGTCTGCACTCTCAAACCAAAAAAGAAAATCAAGGATTTGAGATCAGGGGAGGCAAATGAGAAAATAAATTCCCAGGGGCCTCGGCTAATGAAAGCACATTAGCAGTCGCACCGTGTAGAAATCCGCCAGTTCGTCATAAGCAATTTTCAGTCCCCGACCAACTTATTGCAACAATATGGCTGCTTGCTGCGCAGCTCAGTGGAGGACGCGTGACATTATTACAACCAGGGGTTAAGGCGGAACATCCTGCAGTGGGGGAAAGCTGATAAAGCGTATCAACATTTAATGATTTTGATGTCAAATAAAAACACTTAACATTTACTTTACCTGTTGAGTTTGAAGCTGAGCAGGAGGAGTGCACACTGGTTTCTAATATGTTCATTTGACTGCAGCAAATACGAACGCATTCTCCACGGCTCCGCTGTGTCTTTTTAATGCTGCTGTTCCTATTGCCTCATAATTCTGTTGCCTCACTCTATTCTTTATTCCTGAGCTCCACTTTCCTCCTTTACCCTTCTCTGCTGCCTTCATTTCTCTCTTTTTCGTCACAACTGCAGCAGGTAGTCATGCAAATAGCCCAAGGAGCTCCCCACGAGGTCCTCTGTAGGCTGTTTCTCTTCTTGCACTGCCACATAGAAGTGAATGATGGTGTAGGGGTGACTGCAAACTGAGACGCTCGGGATTTCCATCGGGAACGTGCCGTCCAATGAATGCAGTGACTTCTCAAACTAGAATATATGTTCTAATGTGGTTACTGCAATAACCTTGTAGCTTAAGTGTGCACACCCTTGAAATAATACTTTGCTGAAGCACTGTGAATTCATTTTTGGTATTCAGTCTCCTTGATTGTACATCTGCCACTGATAATAGTTCATTGGAAGAACCTGGAAAGTAACTTGTAGTTGGATTTCTATTTGTTTTGTATGTTTTTAACATTTGCATTCATGTTTTAAAGCCACTATTTAGTAAATAAATGCTTAAAATGGTATTTTTGACGAAATTATTTGTCAACTGCAACTGCTGCCTCACCCCCAGTGACACGTTCAATGTTGCCCTGCTGCACTTACTTACTGACTGCAATCTCATTACATTGTTGTATGCTGTATGCAACAAAATTTTGTTTTGTATATCTTATATGCATGCAAAATTACAATAAAGTTAGTCTAATTCTAAAAAAATGTCACTGGTTGTGATCTACATGCACCCGTAAACTCCCTGTATTGGTATATCTCTGCTAAGCAGTACAGCTGGAAGACAGACTTGGGCAACTTTTATTGTCATTTTATACACACAGAATGTATGCAAAAGAAAATTTTGTTTTGTACAGCTTTCATGACATTTCTATAAAAGTGCAGCAGTGATCCGATATAAACAGTGTGGGAGGGGAAAAAAAACATGGTGCCATTGATATGGAGGTTCAGAGCATTAAATATATATGGTGCAATTATGCAGTGTTTTGGTTTGGACAAGACAGATGTGATTTTCAAACAAAACATCAAAGCCTTATTAAGAATGCCCTAAATACTGTTTGTTTAATAAAACTGAATTTAAAAGTTTATTCCCAAAGGTATCTTTGGAACAGAAGCACAACAAAGTCAGCACCATATTCAGAGTCAAACATGGGGGTTGCAACATCATGTTCTGGGGCAAAAATTAAGTTATTAAGGTGGAAGAAAACACAAGTCAGTTTTAAATAAAATCTTCAGGTGTCTGCTAAAAGGTTTTAAAGGAAGATATATCTTATTTTTCACTGCCACATATATCTTATTTTTCACTGCCACACTTACTTCTAAGCACATAGCCAAATTTACATAGAAATACCTTGCTTTAAAAAAGGAACATTCAGGAATTACCCCTTAAATGTGATCTGGCCAAATGACAACATACATTGAAATATAGTTCATGAGATCAGTTTGAAAAGGATTTTCAGGAATTGATATAAGGGTGTGCAAACTGATATCACATAGTTGTTGTACGGCTTCGATTCCGATATTTCTTAACCAGTAAAATGTCACATTTGGAATTGGCCTCAATTTATTTCACATGGTCTAATTTTGCTCACATAGGAGAATCCTGGCACTCTGACATCTGTTACTGTGTGTTTGAGCCTCTGTATGTCCATGGTTTTAGTGGCTTCATACATCCTGGTCAGTGTTTTCCTCATGCCAAGGGAGCTCTATCACCCTGCAGCGCTTTGACCCTTGCACAGTTAATGGTACCAACATGTCTTGTCTCTGTCTCTTCAACAGGCTCTACAAAAGATGTGACTTGTGGAATACATGCTCTGCCCCCTAACCAGATACTCGCAACTAAAGTGCCACATTTCCTGCTGCACCTCCTGTCAGTGCAATCTCTTTCCTGGAACATGTCTTGCTTATGGGCCTTGGCTAACTCAACACCTTGGGTTCTTTACCCCTGCCTCGTTAATCAGTAAAAAGGGCTGACATTAATAATCTCTAAAGACTCTCTGATTGCATTTGTTACTAACCCCTTTGATCATGGAATCTCAGTGGAGTCCAACTTTTCCTCTCCACTCTCCCTCTGTTGTCTTCCTGCTGCTGGCTACTTCTTACACCTGGCTGTTTCCCATCACTGCTCCTCAGCGAGTCCCTATAGACCCCCAGGCAGCACCGGAATACGCTCACTCCATCCGTCTGGATGGCGATATCATTCTCGGTGGATTGTTCCCGGTGCATTCGAGGGGAGATCGTGGGACGCCATGCGGAGAGCTGAAAAAGGAGAAAGGCATCCACCGCCTGGAGGCCATGATGTTCGCCATCGACCTGATCAACAAGGATCCAGAACTGCTGCCCAATATTACTCTGGGAGCCCGAATCTTGGATACCTGCTCCAGAGACACGTATGCTCTGGAGCAGTCCCTGACGTTTGTGCAGGCCTTAATAGAAAGGGATGGCTCGGATGTCCGCTGCGCTAACGGAGACCCTCCGATCTTTACCAAGCCTGATAAAATTGTGGGCGTGATTGGGGCTGCGTCCAGCTCCGTTTCCATCATGGTGGCCAACATTCTGCGCTTGTTCAAGGTAGGATTCTCTTTGGTCTTTTTCTCTGTCAGCTGTAAAGGTATTCAACTTCCTACTGCAAATACAAAACAAAACGTATCTTATCGAAAGTGACTAACAATTGTGATGTCAAGGGGAAATAATTTCTAAATTGTAGCTGCTTTTTTTTTTTTTTTACCCATCCAAAGTTGATATGTTTCAGAGGCACCTTTGGCTGTGCAATTCAAGTCTTGCTACAGTTTCTCAATTGGATTTGGGTCTAGACTTCCACTGGGCTAATATAACAATGTCGATGCTTAGATTAAAATCACCCTAGTGTAGCTCTGGCTCTTAAGGGTCATTCTCCTACTGGAGAGTGAACCTGCACTAGTCTCAAGTCCTTTTCAGCCTCTAACAGGTTTTCTTCCAGAGTTGTGCCACATTTGCATCCTATAGGGATCTTGACCTGCTTCCTTTTACCCTTTTTCTTTAGAAGGAAATCATCCCTAAAGCGTAACATTGTCATTCTCGATGTAATGATGACAAAAACATTTCAGATTTGTTTTAAAGCCTTTAAAACCACATTCTGTTTTCCTTCCACTATAGTTAAGGACTATTTGTGTTGGGTCTATTACATAAAAAAACAATCTCCATAAGATACAGTCAGATCATAGTTGTAACTTGACAAATTGTGTGAAGGTTAAAGGGGGATGAACACTTTTTCAAAGCACTACACATGCTGAATCATTGCCATCCCACGCACATCCAACCCCTTCACCCATAGGCACTGGCAAGATAAAGTTCAGTGACGACAGCCATTTAAAGCGTTATCGGTTTCTGCAGCAGCGACACCTCTTTCTTCACCAGTTGCAGGGAAAAAGATAGCGTGTGCTTTTGCCTTTTGAAGCCTAAAGTGTGATTTCAATCAAACATTCAGATGCGTGTGTGAAGGAGAAACTGATGTGTCAAGTGATGCTTGTAAGTAGGTTTGGGGTTGAGCAATATAATAATAAAAAGAAAGCAGCCGAGGGTGGGTATCAATTGCAAACGGAATCTGTCAACATCCACTTCATTTCCTGCAGCCTACGGTTGTTTATGCACACGTGTGTCGCCTGCGAGGACGCCGCTTTGTGATGCGTGTTTTCTAGTACATGTGTGGGCCTAATTGAGTGTCCTCGTGAGAATGAAACTCTTTTGTGATCGCTCTTATTTATTTTTTTTTTTTGTCCTTTCCTGAAGCTTTTGTTCATTTCATCCACATCTGGCCAGGTGTGTGTTTGAGTATCTGGGAGTGTGCACCCATTGTCATCATTAGCTGCGCTGGGCTGACTGATAGCAGTGCGTTCATGAAATACGAGTCCAGTAATGACACCCGTGGCATTTTTCACATCCACATTTATCCCACGCTATTCCACAGTGTGACCACACATTTCTTAACACAGAGAAATCCATATGCTTGCTTGTGTGTGTGTAGAAGATTTTCCTGTGTTTCAAGACGCACATGTTAACAACCGGCTTGAGCTTTGAATGGAGGATTTGCATATTAAACAACAACAACAACAACTAAACATGATTTATTCCAGGATCTGTCACAGCAACAGCCCTCAAACAGAGTGCTTTTTCCTGCCTCTGCGGTGACTCGCTCTCATTTGCCTAATACGATTTGCAGCCTCGCGCGTGTCTGTGTGCTCGCTTGAACTCGCAGTGTGTGCACACGCCACGTGCCGCTATTGTACGTCCACTGATAATTTGTGTGTGGGTGTCTTCAGCATATTTTTTTTGTGGGTTTCTCTCTTTTTTTTTCCTGTGAGTGTGTGTGCAGGATCTGTGTGATATGACAACTTCTCGCCTGTGGCTGTGCTAACACATGTCTCCAAACTGTATCTGTCAAACTGCATGCTTCTACATAAATAAAACACCCCCTCTCTGCAAATCGTAGGTCGCAAACACATGTCGCATGAATATATTTCAAGAATACATATGTCTTTTTAAACGGGCTAATCCGACAGTGTCAGTCACAGCCAGTCGCCCACTCGAGACAAGAGGGGGACGGCCTGGAAGCAGAGCAAGAAACAAGGTCTGTTTACGTTTCTTTTTAAATCTTGCAGCAAACAAGTGAGATTCAAACAACAGATTGTGTAAAAGGCTAAAAAAAATCTCCCCCTTTTTTTCTTCCTGTGCTTTAGCAGCAGAGGGAGCCCCTTGCTGAGAGTCACAGTGGAGAGAAATCAAATCAAACAAGAGTCGTTGATGTTTCTTTTGTTCACTGTTCCTCGTTTGAAGATTATCGCATCGCACTGTGGGATGATTCAGAGCAGAGAGAGGCGGGGCTCAGATAAGATAGAACTTTGGTAAATCAGAGGAAAGCGGGCCATCGCAGCTGCATGTTGCAGAGGAAAATCTGCTAAAACTGAGGAAAAAAAATCGGCTCTAGGATATTTAGTTTATACCAACATGAGTGTTATCCTGTGTATTTCTGCCTGCTATTTCTCAGAAAGCTGCATCAGTTTTAAACAATGCATGAATACAAATATTTGTGTTAAGCTTAGATAACTCTTTAAGGAAACCTAAAAATCTTATGCCCTGACCTGATAACTGCCTGCTCTTTCTCCTTTTTTTTGTGCGACCTGGAAATTTTAATATGGAACAATGTTGAAAAAAATTCAAATTACATGCATTAAAAGTTTTTTTTTTGTCTCTAAAATCGTCCGTTTCACAGCCATTTCTCCTCCTGAGTGAGAAGGTACAACTGCAGATTATAAAATCAGCTTCTGTTCAAATCTGTCGCAATCAGATATGCATAATTTGTTGTTTTGATCTGTAACTTTTCCTGCCGTTTAAACGGAAGTTAAAACTTCAGGATGGAAAACTTTATTAAAGCCACAAATTATACTGACTGACTTTATAGAATATACACTATGAGAGTTTCACAAGTCTGGCATCAACATCTATTTTCTCTCAAGTCAAAGATTCAAGTGTTTCTTCCCAACTGAATCTAGTTATTTTTAATAAATTTTGGTCACACAATCGACTTCTGCAGGTGAATACTGGGCTATTGGAGAAAATAGAACAAATTTGTTCATATGAGTCAATAAATGGAAAACAGACTCCTGTTGCCATAGATTGAAGTAATAAAGTTGGCCAAAAACTATGTTAGAGGAATTGCCGTGGTGTTGAGTCAGCCGTTTTTGTGGTTTTTATTTTCAGTGACTTACTTACTAGGAATCTTTCAATCTAGTTTTCATAATTAGTTTTTTAGGCTGCTTAAACATCCTTTTTCTGTTACTTTGGCAAATGAAAAGTGTCTTTAAAAAGGTGTCTTTTAGAATTTTAATGGAAAAATGTGTGTGTATTGAATACAGGTTCCTATTGAAGCTTTTTGGAATGGATTGATGATTGGTGAGAGTTATATGTGCTAGTTTATACACAAAACTACTAAATTAAAGACTTTGTTAATTGTGGCAAGTTAGTTGTAACAAATTTCATGATCTAAATGTAAGTTTTTTTCACATTGTATGTGTGGAAAAGTACAACCAGTGCAAAGTTGGGTAGCTTTTTTTATTCTTAAATGCTTTACAGACGAGGGCTGGTTGTTGGTATTGGAATACAATTTAATGTAAGTGTAAAGTTTTAGCTCCTTAGCTGCAATTTTTTTTTTTTTCATTTTACCATTTCTATGGTTAGACAATTTAATAATGATGCTGGATGACTCATTCTCTGGCTCTGTGAAGCATTCTTTAATGTTCCTCTGATTCAAACTCCCCACCTGTTGAGCCAATGTTTCATTTTTGCCCATGTTTCTGAGAAAGACTAATTAAGCTGTATAAAACATCAGAATCTTAAAAACAAAGAAACCTTAAGTTATAGTCGAAATCAAAGCAATTCATTTCAGTTTATTTGTATATAGACTATAGGCACAGAGATGGTACAGTCAGATTGGCTTAAAGTTTCTATCAAAGAAAAAAAAATGTAATGACTCCATGTTCATTGCATTCAATTATTAAATTGCAGGAAATGCTCTCCTTAGCTGAGCTGCGGCAGCAATTTTCTCTTGCATTTTGTCGATGACTCTTCAGCAATCCCTCACTCCAAGGATGCTTGCAGCGACAGTTGATAGGAAACCTCCAGCAGGACCAGGCTCGGTGTGAGCGGTCATCTGCTGAGGTCAACTGGGGTTCAAAGAGCGAGAACCAGACACACAAGAAGAAGCAGATATGCAAAAAGCAACTGTTAACTAGCTCCAAAGGGGGCCTGGTCGAGGAAGACACAGCAAAGCAGACAAGCTCCAGTTCCCAGAAGATAAAGAGGGCCCATACAGTTAGTCACAGTAAGAGAAGCAGCACTACACTGAAAAACAGGCCAGGCTCCAACATCCATAACATTGTGTGTTGATGGCAGCAGCACAGCTGATGTTTCTCTCCAGGATAGTGTCACAATGAAACACATACCAGTGAAGGCTACCATGAGCAAAAGCAGAGTGAGCTCAGGTCATAGTTGGAAGTAACAAATATTGCAGAATGGGAAAATAGAGATAGAATGATGAAAACTGGTCCCCATGTCCTCCAGCAGCCCAACCTTATAGCAGCAGATGTAAAAAAAAAAAAAAAAAAGCTCAGGATAACATTGCTATTTGAATGAGGCATGAGAAATGTAGAGCCAAGGAGAAACATCTGTGTGAATGAATTCTCCTCCGCTGGTTTAGGCCATTCACTCTACCACCTTCTCTACTCAACCAGCGAATGTGCCAATATTACTGTCTTTAACTGTACACTCTATCAAAACAGCAGACAGATTAGTTGATGCTGCCTCATCAACTAAAACTGGTAGTTGGTTCAACAGGAGAGGAGCCTGATAACTAAAAAATCTGCACTACCCATCACTCTGTTAACGCTGTTATAAAACTATGGTTTGCAAGCATAGTGCTGTTAACCTTTGTAGATGGCTTTATAAATCGACCGATCAATAACCTTGCAGTAATACCAGGGCAGCAAGAGTTTAATATTGACTGAAATGCAATTACCACTTACAAACTACCAATAGTTAGTTTTCAGTTCTTACCAGAGAGATGACACGTGCTGTGAAATAGTGCTTTATGAAATGAATGGAAATTATTAGAAGTATTTTAGGCGCAGTAGGAATGATCATTTTAGATTTAAATGAAAGTATTTAGATCAGGTTATACATTTTGTTTTGAATTTGTAAATCCTTTTAAAATGTCCGTTTTGATAAAAGATACAACTAGAAATGCATTCAGAGAGCACAGACCTCCGTCAAGCAGCACATTTTTCCTCATATTGTGCTCTACACCTATAGCTAAAAATCCCATGTATGGATAAAGACTTTTGGAGTCCAATGCTGAAAAAAAAAATCTATCGATTGTGATCTTGATGATCACAAAAATTTGATGGATTGTTCCTTGGCATTAGGCTCACCTTTGGTAGAAATTTAACTTAAAATCCATTCTGAACTTTTCAAGTTATCTTGTTCACACACAGACAGACGGACACACCTACAAAATCACAAAAGGTAATGATATGGGGATAATCAACCAGTCCACACCTACTTATTTAATGAAAATTAGCAGATTTCCAACCTTTGTTTATATGCTGATGGTCTGTGTGTTCTTTTTGGTAAAATCTACTAAAACTTTCCAGACTTCAAATGGAAATCTGCTCAGTCAGACCAGCTTGTCTTGCCTTTTTCTCCATTTAAGCTTCAGTAATCAAAGCAAAAACTACAAGGTGGCAATGCTGTTAAAAGCTACAGATGTATTTGATTTAATTTTCCAGCTTGAATGACTCTAAACCACAAACGTGCAGAATCTATTATCTACCTCAATTAACAAAACTATGTTGCTGCTCTAATTTAAATATATGTGCTTTTGATTTATGTTTTTTGTGATTTAAAGTAGGGAAGTAGCTGACTTTTAGAAAGATAGCCTCTTCCTGGAATAAGCTTGTATGTAAACAGGATTTCATTAATAGTGAAACAGTCAGTAGGTTTTGTCTTAAGTGCCTGAGATGAAAGCTGGCAAAAATGTTTGATAGCTAGGTGTTGGAGTTGGTACCTCAGATCAAGACTGTTTGAATCTCACCTGGTAACCTTTCTATTTGGTGGATGAAAGGTATTTTCAAATTTCATTTAGTTTTTTTTTGCTTCTCCTGTGCAGGAAAATGAGTTCATGTCTGTTTTTGACGGTTATGAATTGAATGTTTTTGGGCGTATGCGTGCATGCAGCTGTTGGATGGTACCTTATCCATGGTACACCTTTCTTTTTTTGTGTTGACACCAAAACTCTTTAGGCTGGAAATAACATGCATAGAGAATTCCAAAAAAGTTAAACCGTCTTCTGGACTTTATTTCCAAGTTTGAAGACGTTTTGCTTCCCATCCAGGAAGCTTTTTCAATAAAAAATATCAGGAATAGAGTAGAGTTCGAAGATTTATAGAGTGGACCAAAAACAAAGCCTTGTTTGAGCCTTGGATTAGAAAACGTGCAAATTGAACTGTACGAACAGTTAAACCCTTTAGAAATGGGGGTCGTTTGGGTTCTTTGTTAGCCTGCAATACCCAATACCTGTCTGTGTCTCTCAAAGGGTGGTCGTTAGGGGGAATTGTTGGCCTGGCTCAACAGGTAAGGTGTTCTGTTCCCCTGTGTGGGGAGTGCAATGAGAGCAGGAAAGAGTCAAGTCTATTGCTGCAATGTAAATTTTTGAAAGCTGAAACCTAAGTCCACCCCCTCTGTTTAAAGTTGAATGCATAGAGAATGACTGTATAGTGCCAAAGACTTTAAGTATTTTGAATATTTAGATCAAGTAGCCAGAATTCTTTTTTTATTTTTTATTTTTTATAGAAACTTTTAGAGAGTTTTGCCCTGCTTTTAGAATGTGTACTTTTCTTTCTGGTCTTAAGCTGTTATTTTACTCCTTTCCTGTTGAGATTTATACCTGGACATGGCAGCTTATTATGTTCTGTACAAGTGGAACTCTGGAGTAATTGTTTTTTTCTCTATAAGACCTTTTATAGATAAAAATAACAAAATGTGGAGCAACTGCAAGGCATTTTATTTTTTATCCCTAAAAGGTGTTATATCAAAAAAAACAACCCATTTTCTATGGAGTATTTTAGGAAAAAGTAAATACATCTTAAAGAAAATCTAATTGAAGTCAAATGTCTTCCTCTGCTTTTTGAAGGAAAAGGGGTTTTGCAGTAATTCAGGTGAGAGGGAATGACTTATTCTGAATATCCCGTTGATGTTTTAGAAAATTAAGTATGACATAGGCCTACTAGAAAAGTTTTGGAAAAAAGAAAGAAAAATCCTTTTACAATATACATAACTCAAATATCTACCAACTACCATAACTCTAAAACTGTTGAAAAAATGGAAACTTCATTGTTACATATTTGGAGGGCAAATCTGAACAGAATGGCAGCTGTTGTCGCTTCTCTTTCTTTGGCCCAGTTACTGGTGAAGTTGGATAACTGAATAGTGTTTCCAACCAGAGTTGAAGAAGCTTCTCCATGTTAGAACTGGAGGTAAGATTGGGGAGAATCGTTCTTGAGGACTCTTACTTCCAAATTCTTGGTACATCTTTAAATTTTCCCATTTTCATACGAAAATCATAACTTCTAAGTTTAAAAGGCTCCTTACTTACTGTATGTTCAATACAACAAAGTGCCAGTGATGATTTTTTTCTTTTATTGGCACTAAAAACAAGTATGGATCAATTGAAAGTATGGAAGTTGAGGTAGTACTTGTCTTGAGAAGATAAAGAAGCACTGATGCTCTACATAAATCCTATTGAAACAAGTCAGGGCTCCCCAGACAGTTGCAGATGATCTAGAAAAAGGTGTAAGAAGATTAGAGTAACATGTTTTCCCCCCCTGTTTAACTTTGAAACCTTACCTCTGCTGAGCTCTGATATAAAGCAAAAGAGAATCTTTCATTTTTATTTCATCATTGGCTTAATTAAATTCTAAATTCCCCAAAAGTAGGAAGTCATTAGTCTCTTCATAAGAAGCCTGTGCCTTTTGTAGGAATTTAAAAATCAGAAGTAAGTCACAGAACCTTCTTTTTAGAGCATAAAGTTAATCTAAACCTTGCAGTTCCTTGGCTTTAGCCACGTCCAACATCATACACCAGGATCTTCCTTTCAACAGTCATTGTTGTGGATGTGTAAAATAAAATGTGTATATATATAAAAAAGAAAAAAGAAAAGCCAAGATTTCTGTGCATTGATTATAGGATGTGGTGGATAGAATAAATGAGGAACTATTGATTTTTATAATGCATCCCCGGTGGTTGCCCAGGGTTTCACAGATGGCTGGTTTAACATTAAAGGTGCCGAAGCAAGAAGGTAAAACATCTGCTGCAATCAGAAAGCTGTACATCTGCACCTGCTCTGCCTCTCTGATCAATAAGCAGAGGGAGGTTTTAATGAATACAAGTATACCACACCGTAAATGTTACAAAAGCTGCATACATTTTCCTTCACAATTTTTAAAGACTTTCATTTTATGAAATGCATTTTTTTTCCATGATGCATGGTAATGCAGCTCCTCCCTTCCCCGACCTGTTGCTGTGCACTGGCTGACGTCTGACTAATAGAAGGCTAAGAGGCAGTCGTGATGTAGAAGCTGAAACATGCCACCATCACTCTTGTTAATGAAACAAAATTTCAAAACTAGCTGGCGAGCTACAGGCAACATGTTTGTTACCCAGACCACTGCTGACGATGACTAATTGAGCAACTCATGTCTCAGACTTATGCTAATCAGAGTGGTGACTCTTCTCTTGAAACTATCCAAGGGTAGTTCTCGTCATAACATCGCAGACATCGCTCGATTCTTTGAAAAAGCTTTTTATTCACAGAAGCCTACGCAGACAGAGCAGATTCATACCATAACATCACGGGACATTATACACTGCAATGCCATAAGAACTTAAAGTAAATACAAAGAACATGAAAATACATTTCATCAAAATGTAAAAGAAAACATAAGAGCAACAAGTCAAAGTAGCATTTATGGTATGAAAGAGGATTTTTCTCAGAATTAAGTGTCCAGATTCATTTAAAATGACTTAATTGATGGCTGGCATTCTTGCACTTATGGTCCCCCACCACAGAATCTTCTTTCCTGCCTTTAATTTGTGATAAACATGAGCCAAGCTTTAGCCCCCTTCAGATTCTGAGTGATTAAAAAAAAATATATATATATTATTTGCCACCTCTGTGGGATCCTGCCAGATTAAAATCACATGTTTTCAGCGGCAGTTCACACAAGAATTCAACAACAGGCATTTTTAAAGGCTTTTAAAACAGAGAAAACTTGTATGATTTTGTACCTAATGATATTTAAATGTATTTTAAATAAAATTAACACAGTATGAAATACAGTTATTTATTCACAGAATATATTAAACAGTAAATCCTGAGTACTTCTCCATACCTGTGTTTTTTTCACACATAGGTGATAAAGGCGCATTTTAATTTGCCCCTTTGATTGTGCATGTGCATTTAAAACGTAGAAGGAAGAATGGGGGGGGGAGTCATTATGAAGCACCAAAGTATCCACTTTAGTTTATTAGGTGCATATAGACGATCAGTTAATGATGAGCATTGTTGGGTGATGGATATGCGAGTCTTTCAGGACCTAACAATATCCCCTTTATTCTGGATAATTCAGAAAAAGGAGGGGAAAAAAATCAGTAAAGATCCAACAAGTGGTTTTTAAAGTTAATAAAGAAAGAAGCCTTTTCATTGAAGTTGCAGGCTGCATTCAGCTTTGTGTGCCGAAATCCCACTATGAAGCGATGGGCACATTTCAGTCGGTGACACTCGCACGCTGCGTGTCAGAGACTAAAAATGAAATTCAATTCTCAAATTGATAAGTGGTGGCTCTCCCCTGGTGAGAGCAAATGGAACGACATTGCCTCGGGGGAGCTTGGGAAACACTACACACACACACACACACACACACACGCACACCCACACGCCAATCTCTACCCCTGCATTCATTCAAAATGAGTTGCAATTGATTCTGCTTGAGGCTTTCGAACACACACGTTCTGCTTCTGTACACACACACACTTAGGGTTATTTTCATTTGAGGAGACTGCTTATTGTTTCTGTCTCTGGTGGTGGTTTTTATGAAGTTGTGTGTTTTTTAGACCAAGGTCGGAGCCAGAAGTCTTTCCCACGCTCCGCCGGGCTGCTTCATATGCGTCCAGCTGAGTTTGTACTGGGTGGTGTGAGCCAAGGTTTTAAATTGGTGTCCTTTTTCATATAGTAATGTACATTTGTATTTTATTTTTTAATTTATGTAATTACCTTTAATTTTTGTCTCATAAATGGAAGAGACAAACAGCCCAAATGAACACCTGCCAAAATCTCAGAAGTGCACCAAACTGGATTTTGTACTCTCTGTTGCTCAGCTGTCTCAGTAGTTAGCAGTTACTGTGCTTTTGGACAAAAGTGATCTAGCTTTGAATAAAAAAAGTAAAATAATATGAAAATGCACCTTATGACTGATTATCTGGAGATATTGTGCACAAAGTAGTAAAGAGTCCTCACTTTGCTTGCTCCAACTTTGTGAAGTTCTTTGTGGGAGTCCTCAAAGTCGTGGAGGTGGGGGGTCAATTTTGTGAAGCAAATTATTCATTAGTCCACCCCATCCATTTAAAAAATGCAATAGAGTTAAGGTTCAAAAGCTATATTTTTTTGTGAAAAAGATGAATTCATTCAGATTTTCATTTCAGTTTATTTCCCCTCCATAAATTAAATCTAAACCTTAGATGCTTTAGATTTTTATAATCAAGTGGAAAAAGTGACAAACACATCTAAATGTTTGACAATTTAAGGAGAAACTGGTCAAGATTTCTTCTTTTGAAAGTACACTCCCTCTGTAACCCAACTTTAATGGATGGCAAGGATGTAATAATCCGTTTACCTAAATGACTGAATTATCAAAACAAAAATAAACTTTTAAAAGCTTTAATTGTGATTATATGTAATAAAGTAATGCTTTATGAAGTCGAAGAGAGGACAGCTCTGTATAATGAGCTATTGCTGGGTGAACCACAGGGGAAAACTGACCATTCCTGTTTTTCAACTTTAAAGCTGAGCTTTATTGAATTCAATTTCAATATAGTTTATTTACATAGCGCCAATTCACAACAAATGTTATCTCAAGGCACTTTACAGTTCAACAGATCATTCAGTCAAATTGATTCAGAGTTTTCTATGTAAGGAAAACCAGTTGATTGCATCGACTCATTGACTCAAATGCAATCCCTCACACTTGGCATGCTTGTAGTGACAGTGGAGAGGAAAAACTCCCTTTTAACAGGAAGAAACCTCCAGCAGAACCAGGCTCAGTGTGAGCGGCCATCTGCCGAGCCCGACTGGGGTTCAAGGAGACAGAAGCAGAGATAGACAAAGAAGCTGTAAATGGCGTCCCCGTCCAGGAAACACACAGCCAGGCAGACAAGCTCTGAGCCAACTCCCATGTCAGAGGATGAAGAGTGCAAATCCAGCCAGTCACACTCAGAGAAACAGGACTACACGGAAAAACAGGCCGATCTCAAACGTCTATAAACAAAGGTGTTGATGGCAGCAGAACAGCTGATAATTTTTCTCCTGGATGGTGTCGCAGCCAAACGGGAACAGACAAGGTGAAGCTAATATGAGAAAAAGCAGAGAGAGCATAATGTTAGAGATTGAATTAACAGATTCTGCAGAGTGGGAGAATAGAAATAGAATGATGAAATAGGGGTCCCTGTGTCCTCCAGCAGTCTAAGTCTATAGCAACATAACTACAGTATGGAGGTATCTCAGGATAACCTGAGTCACTCTAACTGTAAGCTTCATCAAAAACAAAAGGTTTTATAGTACTTGGAAATGGCATTGCTGCAGTGAATATGTTGGTGGCAGCATCATGATATACACCAGGCATGCGTATCTACAACTGGGAAAGGACAGTTTAGTAGTGGATGGAAATACAGCAGAACCGTGAAAGAAAACCTGCTGAAAGTTGCAAAATATGTTAGGTTGGAGCTTCGGTTCTTACAGACATGTGAGACGTGTTTTTTATATAGAAGCAGGAAGGTGATTCAGCTGTCTATACTTTTTTTCTCCCCTACTACTGAATTTCTCTTATAAATCGATTTCTGCTCATTATTGTTGCTGAAAAAAGACTGTCACACTGCATTTTTTCTATCATGAGCAACTTTCAGTTTTCCCAGGAAACCACAGGACACATATGACTTAAAAAACTCAACTGATTGCGTGAGCTAATTAAAATCACGCACCCTTCCACTATCAGTGAGAGGAAACGTTTGCTTTGGCATTCTGAGCATAAAGCGGACTGGGGCCTTTCTCGCATTTAAAAAGCCATACCAGACCAATTTTCTTTCAAGCAGATCAGCACCTTCTGAATTACAAATCAATTTGGCATTCCTCCTCGCAAGGATGACAACAGCTGCATCAAAATGCAATTAACGAGGAACGCTCTAGTTTTTATTCAGAAGCCAATTTGGACATAAATCCTTACGAGGTGGCTATAATTCTCGAGGTTAGCCTACTTTGATCTACAATGTTCTTCTAATTCTGCGAGCTGTTTCTAATGATATAATGCAGGGGCAGGGAAAGGAGAGGGTAGTGGGTGTGAAGGAGACTTGAGAAAGAGGGAGCAGAAGAGGGGACTAAATGAAAAGCAGACAAGTGGAAGTGAATCCCGGACAAAGATGTGCTGGAACGATGGATGGAAAAAGATGGTGATAAAGGGAGAGCATTGCATCCTCCAGGGCGTTATGATGTGGTGTTGATTTCCTTCATGAAAGCATTTTACATTAAGAGGGTGACGATAATGAAGCCACAGAGCACACTGAACAGCGAGCGGGAGGACTCAT
Source organism: Cyprinodon variegatus (assembly GCF_000732505.1). Classification (NCBI taxonomy): domain Eukaryota; kingdom Metazoa; phylum Chordata; class Actinopteri; order Cyprinodontiformes; family Cyprinodontidae; genus Cyprinodon; species Cyprinodon variegatus. Next base: position 32,078 of record NW_015150871.1, on the reverse strand, counting down.
TAGGGCGTGAGTGAGTCTGCGTTTTGTGTCGGCTCGTATGCTTCGCTTCGCCGCAAATCATCTGCAGCGGGTGAAAAATCAGGGGTGCTACACCGGGGCAGGACACGATCATCCAACCTTCACTAACGAAGGCAGACTTAACGAGCAAATGGTTAATGAAGACGAACTTAATTGTCCTTCTGAAATTATTTATTACCTTCATCTATTGAGTGTTGCCTGGAGATGATTCATTAACAGCGGCCATATGCAATGTCTGAACAAGGGCTAAATTAGATTTTTTTTTTTTTTTTTTTTGAGCTGTATGGTGCAAATCCTTTAACCTGGGCTTAAAACCTTTCAGTGGGATACTCCAAATATGCACCTTTTTAAGCTGTTTAAGGACAGTCTAAATTAAACTGACAATTTGCTTACTCATTACTCTATATTCAAATTAATTTGATTATTTTTCATTCAGGAAAATTAATAATAGTTTGAAAAAGGTCTAATTTGGAAGACTTACTGCATGGCTGTAAAAGTACTATACCACTCACAGAGTTTGTCTAAGATTATCTAAGACATTTGGATGCTAAAGAATAAAATATAGATTGGAATTTGTTTTATTAAGGGGGACAAAAACTATCCCATTAAGTAAATACCTCTTACATAGGTAATTGCCATGAAGTGTTTGCATTAACTAGTATTAAGCCTCATAAATCACTGTGGAGGACATTTGGCGCAGTCTTTAGTAAGGCACTTAACCTCCAGTTGCTTACTGATCTACATAGCAGTGTGCTAATAGGTTCACATTTGGAGTTCAGCTCAGTGCAAAATGACTGGAAAGAGTAATTTTAGTGCATCTAGAAGACTACAGAAGTTCAGATTATTTTCCACTTTTTGGGTTAAAACTTATCTTTTGTGTTTCTTTATTCAGCAATTTTTAAATATTTATTGTGCAGGTGTAATGGTGACTGAATTTACTGTTTAGTTCTACATTTCTTCGGTATACCATTGGAGCATTACAATAAGAGAGAAAATGAACTGAAGCACTGACATTGGCTTCTGAAACTTAAGCTATTATACTGAATTTGAAAGCATAACTCAAGATCAAAAGACTGCAAGGTGAATTGTGAACAATACTTTTTCTTTTTTTTTTCCTTAAAGGGAATATTTCATAAGATTTCAGCAATTCAGTCCAAAGACGCATCCAAGGACATGCATCTTTGCAAGGTTCGGCTTACATACTGATTAAAAAGAGATGGGCCCACATGCTGATCACAACAAGTAAACAACGAGCTGCGTTTTTTGATAAGATGGAAGTAATTTAAAGTTTAATTAAGACCCCTGATGAGAAAAAAACCAGGTCATTAGAAATGTGCATGATATAATGAATATTGTTCCTGCCCATTTGGCCACAAATGTGTTTCGACGTAGTTTCCGCTGAATGTGTGTACTTTTGACAAAGAGAGAGTCCAAAAGGTCCTATCTGTCTGAGTATTCTCAGTGAGATGACCAGTGCGTAGAGAGCATTAAAGTGGAATGAGATTCTATCTCTAACCGTCCTTTCATCAGCTGAATGGAAGCTTAGATAAGGGATAAGTGAAGCCATTACACACACGGCCCCAGATGGACAACACACACATTATTTGTTACACTTTAGAGCCCTCGCTCACATTTTTCACTTTTCACTCTTGGGTTCAGCTAATCCTGCGGCCAGTTGTGGTTGGGTATGAGTCACCTGAAAATAATGGTTATTAGTTTCACCAATGCTCTTCTATAAGTATCATATCTCATAGAAACACATGATTGTAAATAGGGTCCCCTGTCTTTTATATTGTTTAACACAAAATGAGAAATTTGGGATTTTTTACTTTGTGCCTTCAGCCGTTAAAAGTCATGTGCGTTCTTCGAGGGTGAAAGGAGATTCATGTGCCCTGGTGGGATCTTGGGTTCAATGTGTTGCTGGCGATAACCACTGAGTCAACATCCATAGAAACCCCCTCCGCAACCCCTCTGTGGAGTCTCTGCCGGGATACACTATCTGAGCACCCTGATGAGCTTTTATAGAACAAAGACATTAGAGCCATTCTTCACACCTCAGTTCGAGAAAACAAAATGTCTTCTGCAGGAATGAGATATTGACTACACTAGAAATTACACAAAAGTGTAGACAATTACAGAGCAAATGTTTTGTTTTTGTCCAAATGTCTGCCGCTTGAAATATTCTCCATTTCTGAGTATTCTGTTGCGTACTACTAATTAAGTGTTATAAAAGTACTTAAAGTTGGATGGAACTCGACTTTTCAGACCAGAATGAACTTCTGTTACTTTCCCTTTCTGCATGCATGATTGCCCAACTTGCTTTGGAAGACTGCGTTATCTGCAGTGAAATGTTGCTGCAGTAATGAATTCTCTCATTTGAAGTAAATGAACCCAGCAAGGAGGGAAAATGAGTTTGTGGAGAAACTGGTTTAATTTTCTTGTTTACTCAGGATAGGATCCTGCACTTTTTATCCACTAAACCAAATACCTGCTCTTGAAAATTGTTTGAATGATGATGTTTTTCCAGGAATGATACATACAGTAGTTTTTCAATTTTTGCTTCTAAAGAAAATGAAAAATCAAAGATTAAGGGGTGTGAATACACTTCAGTATTTGTTTTTTTATGTTAACAGGTCTGAACTGGAAAATTGTCCCTATTCGTTGTGATGCAACAAAAATGCACCAAAACTTCCACATCCAGGTGGTCAGAATTGGTATAACAAAATGCAGTTTTCAGACTGATTAAGGTTCAGTTAGTCATTGTCCACTTTAAAACACGTTGAAGATCAGTGGAGATGTGGCAGGGGTGGGGTGAACAGATGAAGAGAGCTAAAGTAGAGGAACTGACAGAAAAATGCTCAGAGAAAAACTGCAAACACTGGGGGTGCTGTTGAGGTGGGACTGCCCCATCTGGATAACTTATAGAGGGAATGCTTTCAGTTTGCAGAAGTAGCATGTTTGAAGCTGTAAACCTCCAGAGTTTAAATAGGGGACTACAGTGTTGAGTTTGACAGTTATGTACGGTGTCTCAGCTTTAAAAATCTAAACCCTCCCATCTAAATCCTGTCCAATCAGACTTAGGCAAACTTTTTTAATCATTTAGTATACACCGAATGCATACAAAATGAAATTAGATCGCTTTCAGCTTACAACAGTGAGATGAACCATTATAAAGTGCAGCAGTGATCATCATGTAAACAGTATAGGAGAAAAGCAGTTTAAAAAATAATGGTGCAAAAGGGAAAATAATATGCAAAGGTGCAAAATAAATATGGTGCAAAATGCAGTATAACATTGAGCCGTGTCCTATGATGGCGCTGATGGCAGCGGGGAAAAAGCTGTTTCAGAACCTGCTGAATGCTGCAAAGCCTCTTCCCAGAGGGCAGCAGGGAGAACAGTTCATGGTTGGGGTGTGAGGGGTCACTGATGACGTTACGGGCTTAGGACACATAGCGCTGGGATGAAATGTCCTTAATGGATTATAGTTTAGTAGTTGGATACACACAAAGAAAAAAACAGTTTTGCCCTGACACTGTCGAAAACGAGCAGCGAGACTTCCTGAGACGGAATTAAAAGAACAACATGGCGTCATTTGCCTCAGGAGCCAGAACAATTGTCTCTATTCTCGAGGAGCAGCCTAAAATCTTTTAAGTCAATGTGGTCTGCAGATATCACTACTGACTGCATTATCTCCTGCTGTGGAACAGGTTACAGATATCATTTAGGCTGTGTTTCTGTATTAAGCTCCTTGTGTAGACAGAGTTTGTTGTTTAGTCATTGGCACTAGAAATGTGGGCAAAGCATTGAATAATTTAGTGTCTGGGCTGTGAATGAGCCCATGCAGAGGCCCCGCTGGTTGTAAGTTTCCTCATCATTCTTTGCTGATTAGTGCAGTCATTTTGTGCTTTTTCCTTTCTTAGCTGGATTTCTGAGGTTGCTTCTAAATCAGGCCTACTATAAAACATATAAACTACTGACCCAAACCTTAATTAATGTTATTAGTAAAGGTAGATTGCTGAACAGTGTTAATTAGAGCCATGTATGGAACATATGGCTTAATTTCTCTGCAGAGTTTGAACATATTCTACACACAAGAGAACATTTCAGCTACAGAAATGGGAAATGTATTGGTAGGTAGGAAATGACCATCAATAGTAGGGAAAGAAAAATCTATTAAATCTCTTCCCACTGCTCTATAGAGACTTTACTGTTGACCTAATGGTGTTTAACATTGTTGGATCCTGGGATTTGAGGGATCTTCTTCCTGTTATGATTGCTACCATAAGAGGTAAAGGTCATAAGAAAATGGGATGAAACATTATGACCTTTACCTCTTATGGTAGCAATCATTAATTGAATGTTTTCTCCTGCTGTTAATTACTGTCAATTTTAGAGTCTTGAGATATTCAGATACTGATGATTAATAGTAAAGCAGGTTTTTAAAAAGAGAAAACATTCCTTTGCCTGTTCTGTTTTTTTTTTTTTTATTTGCCCATCGCAAATCCAAAAGTGTGATGTCACTTTAGCAGATTGGCCAGCCAACATGGTGGATATACACACTGAAACGGGTAGCAAAGAGAATACTTATGAATCTTCGTCAAGTGAGAACTAACAGAAACCTGGCGATAAACGGGTCCTGCCGCTGAAAACCAAACCAAAACAAGATCTCTCTAGCTCCAATTCACAAGAGCTGATCACTAAATGTATCATTACTACTTTTGTGGTTGTAGCTCAAGTGTTTAGTTGCTAAGGCGGTAAAAAAAATATTTTTTCGTTGTTGTCACAGTTTGCATCAATTATAGTCAAGAGAAATTAACCAAAATCTGAGGTTGCATCTTATCAGTTGCAAATTTGCTGATTTCCTAGATTTTACCTTTTGGACTACTGAGGTAAACAAAAAATCTACTTTAAGTCGTCGACCAATAGCCTAAAGTTCATTAATTAATAAAGTGTTAAGTGTTTAAGTGTCTGCCTAAAAGGAATGTGTTGTAATGTTACCCCGACCCACTAGAGAATACCATTGTTCATTCGTAAAGTGAGCCTCACTGTGATTCGTAAGAGAAGAAATGAAAGAGTGGTGGGGGCATGTTAGAGAACACATCATTCTGGGATTATTTACATTTATTAATGGCTATAAGGATGCAGAATGAAATTTCTGCTGTTCTGTTTGTAAAAATTAAACCATAAGTTTAGGGTATCACCTAAATAGTGCCAACCATACTGCTTCGTCATGCAGCTGATGAAGCAGGTTTAAGTTCTTTGCTGTGTTAGAAAAGCAAGGATGTGATAACTTAAAGTAACAGGGGTTTTGACAAAACATTGTAACATGATACAAAGACATGGTATCAACAAGCTTGATAGACTGGGAAGGTTTTTATGCTTAATGCGCTTCACGGAGTTCAGAAAAACTAGACTTTCAAAAGTCCTAGTAACAACACACAAAGTCCCCCCAGCAGATTATTGCAGTCCAGCAGAAACTGAAGGCTATTACAATTACAGTCTACCTACTTGAAACGAAGTAGTCTGATAGCATGTGAAGTGACCTAGCCTGTCTTTTAATAATAGTTACTGTACTAGAAATAATACGTGTATTACATTTTATTCATATTTTTTTTTTCAGTAGCCTAATAGGTTCCTGTTTTTATTTATCATAAACAGTTTTAATGCTTTGTAAGAACATGTTACAAAGCAGCTATGAATACACTGGATTTATTCTCTCCATCAAAAATATTTTTCTGATTAACAAAGATCTGTTCTCTGTTTACTGTCATAGGCAATGATAAGGCTCCACAGGGTGCAGTTGGAAACCTTTTCATCCATCTTTATATCTTTAGACTTTGTCAATAAGGTTAAAAAGCTAAAAATGCATGTCCAGGCCATTCTGATTCATGTTTCCTGCTAACAAGAATTTTAGGTCAGCTGGTTTTATATTTATTTTGCCAAAAAAATGAGTTCAAAACTATAGTTTTATGGCAAGCTCTCTTTGGTCAGTAAATAAGATCTGTTGGCATAGAGAAATGACCTACAGACCTGTACCAAGTGTGTTGCTACACAACCCAGGGTTCCAACTAATGCTTTGAATGAGCGTCCACCCCACATATTCTGCCAATCACCCTATTACACTGGGGGCATTTAGGAGCGTTGCAGCTTGGAGGGTCTAGACTTTGGTCACATGAGGATTTTATCATGGCACAGTAGTTGTATATACATGCAAGGTTTGAATAGAACAATAAAGTGGCTATTTGGCTTACTGGTGTACGCCTGCTCTTTTTATCTAGTAGTGTTTAACTCTGGAACTCCATCAGATCTACTCTGCTTTTTACCAACTGACTCCCTGCCTGAACAATCAGCTCTACTCCAGATTGACAAGGACTTGAAGCGGCAAACATGAAAAACGGACCACAGTTTTTAGGGAAGAGTCCAGCAGACCGCCCTAATCACTCTATAGGGCACTATATTAGACTTAGACAGATTTATTTTGTCATTTTGTTTAAACAAGTGCAAACAAAAAGAAATTTCGTTAAGAATAGCTGTCGAGACAATTTTCATTTTTCTATATAGTGATTATGCCATTTTAAATAAGTGTCTGAACATCTAGTGGATTAAAAAGTAGTGGACTCGAAATCCACTTGAAATGCTTTGCGAGGAGAACTCTCCTTAGAAGCTCCCGGGACGGTGTGCAGCGTAAATGCGTTTCTGTGGAACCCCATGGAAAAAGGTGCATTATGCAGATGAGATGCATATTCAGTGTAATTAGAAACCTGATTTAGACTTAAAAAATTAACTTTAAAGCACCTGCACCTCTAAAACACAGATTCATTTGCATAGGACATTTACCCCAACTTCGACGGGGAAAAGATGTTGAATTATTGATAGAATTTAGGAAAAACTTTTCTCTTGTTGTCTATTGAATTTCAGGGGAAATAAATTAGATTTTAGTGTAAATTCGCCTTTTAGTCTAACTCAAAATATGACAAAAACAACAATATAATTTTTTGTTTTTTGAGATCGTTGTATTTGCACTTTGTTTGATTAGGTAAGTTAGAAGGTCTGCCAATAAATATTCTTTATTCCCATTTTAGGTGCTATGTGTATAATAACCTTTTTTAGGGACCACAATATTAATTGCATTCGAAGACCATTTTACTTGCTGCCTCATCTGAAGGGTGCCGTCTACTTTCCATGCATTTTTTCCCAGTATTTGATCTGGTGATCACTAATTAGACCCGATTACAGTGAAATATTGGCAGATTCTTGTCCCTGTGTATTCAATCAATAAATTCCCAGTAAAAAAAAAAACTAACAAAAAAGTAAGAATGGTTTATATATTAATATTCCACCATTGCGAAAATGCTGTTTTAACCGTTCTCATTGGCAATTTGAGTCAGTAGTGCTTTATTAAGTCTACATCTGAAGCAGTCATCATTATAAAGAGTTTGGGACAAGATGACACCAAAAAAGAGCATTCCAAATGGTTTAAGAAACACATTCCAGAATAGGGTTTTTTTCAATAAATGTGAGCGAAAGTAGGACAGATAGAGAAATTAGACTTGTGGGAACTCACATGGGGGATACAGCACTTAACAAGGAAATGGATTCTTTTCGCACAAGGCTTTAATAAGGGGCTTCTGGAGCAGAGCTAGTATCAACAGAGAATACGGCATGTTTGATATGAACCATTAAATATCCACATTTGAAGGTTAGGTTGGGGAAACTGAGGGTGCTTTTCTGTGTTTTCCTTTCCATGTTCTCCTTTTATCCACAATCACCTGTTGTTTCTGCTTATTTCATCGTTTAGCTTTATGCTCAAATTTGTTTTTGTTTTTTATCGCCTTCTTTTGAAGAGAAAAAAAAAAAGCGGAAGAAGAAGCTTTGCAGTTAAAGTGATGGATGCGGAGAAGAAAGGCCTCAACAAGGTAAATGTCAGAGGCAAAGAGCACAGTTTAAAGAGCATCGGGAAAACTCGGGGGATAAAGGCGTGTTACAGAAGTGTTTACATCTTGCAGCAGTGTTACATGAGATCACAGAACAGGTGGGTGGAAGAAAGGGGGAAAAAAAAGAGTTTAGGTTTTTGTTTCCACTTCCCTGCTTCTTTTGCTTGTGGCGTGCCTCAGTCTGTCCTTCTGTCTTTGGCGCTGTGGTCTTGTTCTCTTGCACGGCTCCTGACCATGTTAACACTTTGTTTTATGTATGAGAGGAAAGGCGATAAGACATTGAAGCAGAAAGAAAAGACACGAAAATGACATTAGCCAAAAACAGGATCTTTGTTATGGAAAAAAAAAAAAACACACCCTAGCTCAGTAGGCATTAACAAGACATGTAACTATGTGTGTGTTTTAAAATAGATGTCCTCCTTTGGAGATTTATATAGAACATGACAATCTGGCTATGACACTCTCTTTGCAACAGTTTCTCTTACACGCCATGGAAGCTTCTTTTGTGTTCTGGTAAATGTAAGAAATCAGCATCAATCTTTGTATGAAATTAAACTTTTTTGGAAAATTATTTTCTTTATAAATGAAATCCTTTAGTTATCAGTACCTTTCCTCTACTTTGTGTTTCGATATTTGTCAATATGGAAACTAACTCCACCCTACCTATTTTCTGTTTTCTGTCTTTCAGCTCCCTGCATATGTATCCGGAGTCTATATGACTAAAAACAGTGCTATGTATTTCTATGCAACAGTGGTGGCTCCTTTGTTGCAGATATATCTGTTTATAGTACACTGAGATGAAAATACATGCAAGCATTCACATGGGAATAGTCCAGCAGTGTTGGGTAGTGTTTGTTGCTTTCTCAAGTAAAAGTAAAATATGGATGGAGTGAAAATTATATTCTATCTTAATTTAATGTTGTGTTCACCCAGAATGCGATATAGAAGCGCATTGATAGAGTGCAGCGATGCACAGCAATGTCACTGACACGCTTCTAGTTATCCAGCTGGCATGGTTATGGCAATTTCGGTGAAGCAACAGCAGTGTCACAACTGCAAAGATTTGCAACAATTCAATTCAGTTTATTTATATAGTGCCAATTCACAACAGATTTCACCTCAAGGCACTTTACAGAGACAATTGAACCGAATCATTGCATCAACTCACTGACTCAAAGGCAATTCCCTACATTAAGCATCCTTGCAGCGACAGTAGAGAGGAAACCTCCAGCAGAACCAGGCTCAGTGTTAGTGGCCATGTGCTGAGGCCGACTGGGGTTCAAGGAGACCGAAGCAGGCATACAGAAGGTAGCAGAGATTCAAAAGGCAATTGTCAACCAGTTCAAATGGTGGCCCGGTTCAGGAAACACACAGCAGGCAGATGGGCTCCGAGTCAGCTCCCATGTTAGAGGACAAAAGAGAGCACATACAGTTAGTCACAGTCAGAGAAACAGGACTACACTGAAAAACGGGCCAAGCTCCTACATCGATAAACAAAGGTGTTGATGGCACCAGCACAGCTGATATTTCTCTCCAGGCTGGTGTCACAGCCAAACAAGAACAGACCAGATGAAACTACTATGAGAAAAAGCAGAGAGAGCATGACGTTGGAGATTGAAGTAACAAATTCTGCAGAGTGGGTGAATAGAGATAGAATGATGAAAATGTCACTATGTCCTCCAGTAGTCTAAGCCTATAGCAGCATAACTATAGAGATAGTTCTGGATAGCTTTTGGAGTTAGTCTGAAGATTAGTGGTCTTCAGACTAACTCTAAGGTCCCAAAACCAGTTTTTGGTATCTTTGTCAGAGTGAGCAATTGCCAAATCCTGCTGAAAAATTAAACCAGCATCTCCACAAAACCTTGNCAGAGTGAGCAATTGCCAAATCCTGCTGAAAAATTAAACCAGCATCTCCACAAAACCTTGTTAGCAGGACCGTTTTTGTTTGTGATGTAGATTGAGCTGCTCTAACTATAAGCAAAAAATCAACAATTTTTTTGTCAAGTCGGGTCACAACATTAGGGAGACTGTAAGTGGCTGTGACAAGGTGAAATAATTGGTATTTTCAAAAGGAAGGCTAGGGAAACAATGTTGACATGGGATGAAGTAAGGAATATCTGGGGTCTGCAATGTTGCAATTTAAACTTGCAAATGGCAGATAGAAGCTCCTTCAATCCTGATGTGGTGCATTAACTGATGTGTAGTTTTGTTGCCTTTGGCAAATTGCTGGCGTTACTTGAAGTGAGCTACAGCCCCCGAATGTGGCAACAAAGATGCTGGAAGTGCGTTTGGTGTAAATGCACCCTTACAATTAAGAGGATTTCCTATATGGGCCTTGTGTAAGATGGTAAAGCATAATTTGGAGAACAAGTTATCATACGCAAGTACCGGTCTGCTGTGTCCGTATATGGATTGATGAAGCATACAAGAAATGTTCTTTTTTCTTTATTTCTTGTCATTTCTATTAAGGCTTATAAATAATGAAAACCCCAATTTCAGTCTCTGCTAGAGATTTCATAAAATCAACAAGCATCCTTGTATGGGAAATGTTTGGCTTCTGAAAATCTGATTTATTTCCTGCAATTAATACTTTGTTACGCTTCATTTTGCACAGACAGCATATCAGTGCAGTGGAGCAGGGAGGCTTAGCTTTTGTCTCTGTTGAGGTGGAAAGAGTCTAATTTTCTTGATTAGTGGTCTTCAGATCATCTAACTCCAAGGTCCCAAAACCAGCTTTTGGTATCTTTGGCAGAGTGAGCAATTGCCAAGTCATTGCTGAAAGATTAAACTAGCATCTCCAGAAAACCTTGTTAGCTGTGCCATTTGTGTTTATGATGTAGCTTGATGGAGATTAGCTGACCTTTTTACATTGCAGTGGAATATAGAGAAAGTCATTTTAACAAAAGAAATAAGTAATGCTCTGAAGAGGTTCTTAGATGGCTTTTAAAAAAGTCATTTTAAGGACTGTTGATTAATTAATCATTAATTGTCTTAGCTCAATCGCAGACCTCAGCCAGCTACTGCCTCCCCCCAGCACTGGTGCTCTTTGCCCAGCTTATAAAAGTACTGCAGAATCTGACCATCACCATAGATGGCAACATTCTAACATTGTGCTGCAAGTTGGATTTTTGTGAGATCTGAGTTTTCAGTCTCACAACAAATCCATCTTGAAAGACTCCCGCTAATGCGTCTGTCTCATAATAACCTGCGAGTCAGACCAATGACACGCCATCTGTGTTTTTTTGGGGCAGGACATGTAGGAATGACGACAGTCAGAAGGGCTTTGCCAGGGCATAACAAACATGGCAATGCTGGAGCACTGACCTGTCAATACTGCAATTGACTCGGTTTTAGCTGAAATAGCGTCAATTTCTCGTTTCAAAAAAGGCGATAGATAAGCACTTTGTGCATTTGTAGATTGGAAAAATGTCTGTCCTTTTTTTGATTTATCAGCTTACTCTGCTGAAACGTCACGATTCGCTGCAACGATTGGCTGAAAGCGTCTAATGGAAGGCGGGTACTAGCTTGCACGTCACCCAATCAGCTCAAAGTATTATACTACGCATCCTTCCTTTAAACGGACAGACTGAACTGCCCCCAGATTGATAACGTAGAACTCAACTCAGCTCTACACATACGTATCAATCTGGCTACTGCCAGGTTAACTGCATTGACCATCACCAGCAGATGACACGACACCCCAAATTATCAAAGACTGTGGAAACTTCACTCTAAACTTTAAGCAACATGGAATCTTTAGGCTTACACAGAAAAAGCTGGTCAACAGAAATAATTACATAGGTATAAATGAGGTTTGCTTTTCCAGTTAATGATGTACCCCCAAAGAATGTGTTTGTTGTGTAGGGCCTCTAGAAACAATTAAATAATGACATCTCTTTTCAGGAAGATTTAATGTCTGTCTGTCTTAATCTTTCCAGCACAATCAGAGTTTAACAAATGAGAGGTTTGACTTGCCAAAACCGGTACAAGGTCGCTGCCCTACCTTATTCCTGATAACCACCTCCCCTTAGGTACTTTCCGTTAACTAGCCTCTCTGCCCTGACCTGTGGCAGTCCTCAGTCAACGTAAGGCACCACTAAACGGGCTCAGCGCAGCATCTCCATGTATTTTTAATGACCACGCCCGTCATGCTGAAAACCCAGCTTGAATTATGTATGGGGGATGAATAGGAGAAAAGAGAGGCGGAGAGTAGCGATGGAGGACCCCCGAGTGTTGAACAGAACCAAGGACAATTTCGAAAGACATCGATGGGCGACGGAAGGGTCGTGGTGGACAAAAATGCTAAAAGACAAAAGCAAAAAGGGATAGAGCAAAAGAGAGGCAAAGAGCAAGAGAGTGAGATGTGTATTTGGGAATAATCACAGCTTGGCGAAGAGGAGACTGCGACCTCTCGCCTTCTTCCATCAAGCCTTAATTTTATCTCTCCACCTCTTGATCTGACTTTACCCTCAAACCCTTTCTGCCTCTCCAGGGTTCCCCTTTGCCTCTGTCTCTCTATTTCATCACCTCTATTTCTGTCAAATCATTTTTTTTCTCTGCATCTCCTTGTTCACTATTTTTGTCCTTCCTTGTGCCTCTTTTATCATCCAATTAGATTGCATTGTCTGTTGGTTCATTTTTGAAACCAATTGATCTGATTTTTTTTTTTTTTTTATACAGATAATGAGATACAGAATGAGACAATGTTGCTAGAGCCTGAATCCGTTTTATGCAACTTGTCTTCTCCTAAAAGGCTTGTCAGTCTGCAGCTTTGGCCTCACGCTGCCTTCACTCCTGTGATCTATGGACAGACCCAGCATGCACACAGGTTCGATTTAGTGACATTTTATGAAATTACCTTGTGACAAATGGAGCAAATGTTTGAAAAAAAATGTTGTGTAGTCATCCATACAGGGCACATGCATTTGAGGTCTTCTTTTCCCTTTGCTGTTATGTGTTTTCTCTTCACTCAGCCACACATGCAGAAGATGCAGAGCAGTGAGCTGTGCATATAAACAATTCACTAAAAGTAAATAAGAGTCTCAGATTCCATGATATAATATGCTTGTCTCACAGATATTATTTGTATTTTATGTAATAAAGCCACAAAGTAGTGCCTGCTTGGAAATGTAATCATCTGATATGTATTTTCCTATATTTTTCCAAGGCAAACATGAAAAAGAGGTTGACTTGGGTAGATTATACAATAAGTAGATGTTGTGGATTGCCCCAATGCAGGCATTCCCAAAGTCGGTCCTCAAGGGCCGCTGTCCTGTAGGTTTTAGGTTTCCCTGCTTCAGCACAGCTTATTCTGATGATTGCAGTTCAGCAAAAGCCTGTTAATCAGCAATAAATGAAAACCCGCTGTGCTGAAGCAGGGAAACCTCTAAAACCTGCAGGACAGACAAATTGGGCGTGTCTGCCCTAACCCATCATGGCCGGGGTAAACGATGTAGGGTGCCATGATTCTGTGGGGATGCTTTCCTTCAGCTGGAAATGGGAAGCCGCCCAGCGTTGATAGAAGCTGTTCTAGGAAATATGTTGGTGGATGCCACACACTTTACACTGGGGCATGTTTTCACCTCACAGCTGAACAAGTTCTACAGTTGGATGTCATATAAATGCTAAAATATGCAAGTCAAATTCGACTCTAAATTCAGTTTATTTGGAAATTGTTGTTAATTGACGATCTGCATACAATCTGAGCCTGAAATTGAGTTTGCTTGTATAAAGAAATGAGCGAAAACATAAATAAAAAATCAGAAACTAGATATAAAAATGTGAGGGGAAAAAAATACAACTCAACTGTCATTTACATCCAACTAATATGATTTTTTTTTTTTTTTTTTTACATAGTTTGTGGTTGCACATAGGAAAATGTAAATAATTGATGTCTCAGAGGAATACTTGTGATGTTCCACCAGATGAGCTGCAGCCTACGCCACACTGGCATCTATCACTCCACACCAAATACACAGCTAGTCTGTTTTTGATGGAAGCTGTGCGGGGCAGGCAGGACGTCTAAAAAAACAGCATAAATATCTGTTTTACCATGAAATGGCTCAGAGATGTGCAAAATCACTGCACTCAATGTCAAGCAGTTGTATGTTTTTTAGAAACGGACCCTTGCTGTGAAGCAATACAACAAAGTTTATTTTGCAACATTCAAAGCTTTGATGAAGGGAGATGGGTCATGTACGAATAAGATAAATGTAATACTTACATTGAGCAAAAATGATGCTGCAAATTAACCAAATTTTCTGTACTTCCTCTGAGTTTCTTTGTTGTTCTCACCGCTGTCTGACAGTCTGTCAGCCTTGATTCACCATGACTCACACCTACGCAACCTGACTCGCTGTTGACTCCGCTCCAGTTCTGATAAAGCTCTGAGAGCCTAGGAGGGGTTGGAGTGTTTGTATGGGAAGGGAGGAACCTTTAGGCTTTGGTATTTTGGTTTATTTTTGATATTTCTGTGCAATGCTTGGAATAATTAAGCTGACATTTAGAAAAGCTTTGATGTCTCTTCCTGTGGTCTGTCAAGTTTTTTTTTTCTTTTTTTTATTGTCTATTTTGTAGGTCCTTTTGTTTGGCATTTTAAAATGCCTCTTAGATATGGCTGTTAAGTTCTTTTTTATATACAGATCCATGGCTTAACAAGAAAAGAAAAACCTCTGTCCGTCTCGACTTAATGGACTCTGATTTTTAAATGGGTACAAAAAAAAATCTAATTTTCAATGCGGCATGAAATTACTAGAATTGGTTCGTAGGATCTAATAGCATTTGTTGCCTAAAGAACCTTTATGTTTGTTTTCCAAGATATTTTTGGGGATATTATATGGATCCTAACATTGGCGAAGGTCATTTGTTAATAAACAATTTATTATTCAGTGTGCTTGTGTGAAGAAAGCACAAGCAGTCAGTCTTTATAGCCTCAATTATTCACCCTATGTCATAAAGTACACCTTCTTGTTTTCTAGCTATGGTCTTTCAAAATTGCAGACTAGAGAAGCACCATATATATATATCCCCAAATGAAATTTTGTTAAATCTAATTTATATTAAGGGACCATAATCAAATTAAACTTGAGCTATTCAATATTTTAATCCAAAGTAGTTTAATCCAAAAAGTGGAGTCCCTCATACACTGTATATTTCACTTCTATTAACTTTTCCAAAGGAGAACTAACAATTTCCATAATCAACGTTGAAAGCTTAAAAATACCTAAATCAGCTTCGGTATAATATTGTGCCCTTGCTTTATCTGCTAAAGTCCATTTCTAATAAATTAGCAGCCTGAATGCCTCCAGAGTCAGTTAGTGAATCCCTTGACTTTCTTTTAAAACCCCCTGCTGTTAGAGAAAATGGTTTACTAGGAGCTTTCTTCTCACATTAACAACATTCGTATTTGAGAATTTGTCGTTTTTTCCCTTGATGTCTTTGTTTGGTCTCTTGATGAAGTTTCCCAGCAGCTGGTCTGCCGGTCATTGTTGAATAAGTTAGTTTAATGATGATTACCAGCTGGTTGTCCAGTATATTTATATACCTTGACCTGTTTGTGGTTTTAATCTTGTTTAACAAATACAAAATATTTTTTATTCTATATTTTCCATATAAATTTAAACCTAAATTAAAAAATATATCTTGAAGGTTAATTTTGTTAGCCAGTTTGATCACCTCTCACAACTTCTTGGAAATGCATCTTTTATGTGCACTTTAAAATGTTGAGCATTGCAGCGACTGGATTAGGTGTTTGCAGATATTCATTGTTGTCTATAGACATAGTTATTCATTAGAGAAAGTTTTTTCAAGTCTCTGAAATACTATTTTTTGTAAATGATTTGCTCGTTTGAACAAATAAGTGTTAACTAGCATGCATGACCCTAGGTAAAGGACATAAAACATGACAGAAAAATCTAAAGCAAATTTGTTTTTAAGAAGCAGAGTCTGGAGAAAGTGACATCTTCCATGTGGATGATCATCTCAGCCTGAAGGACAAGTGTGTGTTAACTAGAGATCGACTCGACTCGGTTTTTTAAAAGCTGATTATTATTATTATTTTGACATCAGTCTAATTGATCCCTGCCATGTTCTGCCTTTTTTCCTCTGCTTTTGTTAAAACAATTATTTATTGGGCTGACTTTTGAAGCCAATATTGATATTTCTTCCTTCAAATAAAAAGAAATCACGATGATAACAAATTTTGCACATCTCAATTTAAACAAAAAATAAGTTGACCTATACAAAACATTAACAATGGCATAACATGTTGGAGCTGCAATGGCTGTGCTTCATGGGAGCTTTAGGCATGACTGCTGAATGCATTTATGAATTGGTGGATGCCAATGTAAGAAAATAACTTTTAAATCCTAAAATATTGGCGGGTTGATGTATCAGTCAGTCTCTAGTAAGCTTTGCTTTTGATTCCTTTGGGCTGTTTATTGAAGGAATCTGCCCTTACTGTCTTTCAGGAGTTTGCTTCTATATTAACTTGGTCTAGCCAGTCTATATTGCAAGCCCACTTATAGCTGTAGCATTTTTACTACTAAGGAGATATTCTCTATGAGGGAAATTGAAGCTGAGATGGCTGTTCTGTTAGGTCAGGCAGACCTTAGTGAAAGCTTCATAGGAAACCAAGGGGATCTAGTGGCTTAAGGTCCATCACACCTAAGGAAGGGCAGGGATGTTTTTGGTTTTTAACAAAAGCACAGAAATACTGAAATCTAAATAAAAAATTACTTTGTTTTAAGCAAATTTTTGCTTCGGGTTTAGTTTTTTTGCAGTCCAAATTTCTTTGGAAATGATTCACTGGCGGTTACTTGAAAGTTTTACTGATGAATCAAATAAATAATACAATGAACATCAGAGACAAGAATTTTAAGCACTGCTATATTGTTATGGTGTGTTCGAAATAACCCGAATGAAACCCACTTGGTGGGGCTAACAGGGTAAATCTGACACCTGCTTCCTGGTGTCCATTTTTGTCTGATTTGCATGTTATAGGAGGAGTGCTGCAGTAAATTTTTGGAATTCTACATTCTTATCTGGATTTGATCTAGCTGCTCAACTTTAGGTTCAGCAACAAGCATGCATTAAGTAAACAAGTTCATTTGATGGGGTAAATGGATCATCTTTATCCCTCATGGTATGGATCTATTCCAAGATGGTGGTACCAGCATTCATAAGACTCAAATTTAAAAAAATAAAATAAAAAATCTTCAGAGGCCATGATATAATTTTCACGAAGATGTAGATTAAGCTCAGCTGCTCTCATTAACAAACAGAATAGGGATTGTTTCAATCTCTACAAGTGATCTTCTTTTGTATCCCTATTTATTTTTTCCAGTTTTGCCATATCTACTGCATTTGATGCTGATATTATCAAAGATTAGCTCATAAGTGTTGGCTCAGAACTAGATATGAAGGGTTTATTAAGATAAATGGCAAATGAAATGGTCCATCTCTGTGATCCCTCTTTAACCTTTTAGAAGCTTATTGGCTCATGTCATTGACCTTTTTAGTGCGAGTTAATTAAATTATTTGAACTAATGGTGACTAATAATGACCAAGGTCCTGTGACCTTGTAGCTAACCACGTCATATACCCTTGGGCTGTGTGTAAAGTAGAAAAATCATTGTGGTTAACAAATCTACATAGTGCAACATAAAGACATGCAAATAATGTTTCATTTTGCACAGATGGATTCTTATTTGGAGAGAGAGGAACCTTAATAGCAGAAATGACAATTCCAGAAAGAAAACGTGCAAAGAGGGGAAACGCAGCAGCAGCAACAGGCTGCCAATAACTGTGTAACAAATAGAAAATGGTTGTAACAGCAGCGCACAATAACTTTGCCCAGAAGCAGGGAAGTGATAACATTGAAAACGGATAATAGAATAGAGTTCCATCTCTGATCCAAGGATTAGAGTTTGTTGCTTTCATCTACAGTGCGTACACATGCATTGTTCATTATACAAACTGTTTGCCCGTATTTAAGGACAATATCTCGTAGCAGAGAATACCCCCAGACATTTTAACTTAAAGCCAAGAGAAATCGAAAAAACAGAACAACACTATCAGAGTGGATCTGCTTTTGTTCTTTTTAATGTAAAAATCTCCCTGACAAAAAATACAACAGAGATGTAAAATATTATGAAAGTAAAAAGAGACAAGTTTGATCAATTTTCAGTCCAGCAGTTCACAGGCAGGCTTCTACATGAAGTGTTTTTGTGTTTATAAAGAAAATTTTCTGTCACTTTTTAAGTTAGACTTTTCTATTCCTTTATCCTCCCTTTCTGTTGTATGTCTGACTTCTAATTGCGTGCTTCAAGTTTCCAACTCTGCAAGATATTTTTGACATTTTGGGGATAGCTTTCCTGACGAGCCGCATGCTTCCAGCTTCACACACGTGATGGCATTTTGATCACAGCCTCTCTTGAAACTGCAGAGGGCTGACTCCCCTCTGTAATCCATGTGTTAGATGCGTTTTCTGGGGTGGCTGCTGGTTGCAAAAAAATATATATTTGGTACCTCAGCCTCTCCTTTAGCCAGCCTTGACCTTCAAAGACCATCCCTGCTGGACTCTCACTTTTACAGTCAGAGCCAAAAACTAACATCTCACAAGGAAAGGTTGTTGCCATCGATTATGCAATGCTTGTGGTTAGAAAAACATGAACTCATTCTGAAAACAGTGCTTTAAGCACATTTATTACTCTATTAATTGCAGGAGAGCAGATGGAATAATTAGTTTGTGATGAGCATAAGTGAATGTTACTGATGCAATTTAACTTGGATTAGCATAATTGAAATACAAATCTGCATACAGCATGCTGGTAGAGAAATTGATCTTTTGTCTAATTGACTGTGCATGGTGTCCAACAAGAGCTATAGTAGTAAAAATTTCAATTAAATGTCCTAATCTTCTGCAAACAGCCGACACGGCTCGGTCGCTGACGGCCCGTCAATGAATTAAGCCCCGTGTATCATAATACCTGTCGGGGAGGTGTTTCAGAAAGCCTCTGGGAGTGCTTGCCATAGCTCAGCTCTATAAAAAAGCTGCTTTGCAACAATACATAAAACTCTTGGAGCGTGTTTCACTTGCTGTCTCAGAGGGGGATTTAACCACTAAGACAAGACAAGTCTTACTGAGCTCCGTCCAAGTGGAGCTGGACACCTGCCAGAGTTTATGTATGATAGTGGGGGTGGGGTTATTCCTACACACACAAAGCAGTGAATATTTTTGCACCATGAAGCACAATAGGGCCAGGATAAATAAATGGTTAATCAGATTTTTTTTGGGATCATCCTGAAGTTAAATATAAAAGAAATGTGAAAACCTTTACACTTTATTCAGCTCTAACCCTATTTTGCTGTTTTATCTTTTAAACTGTGCAGAAAATTGTGATAATTTAGCCAGTCTTTCATTTTGCATCTGTTTTTTTTCTTTTCCCTATTGCATTAAATCCAAGGTTTAATGCTTCGAGGCTGGAGATCTTCAATAAAACTTAGACAATTTGCCAATAAAATTAGATTATTTACGTTTAAAACAAGGAAATATTTTAAGAGCATAATATTTGTTATTTTTAAGATACATATACTGATAACTTTGGCAGATTGTCACAATTAGCTGCTCAAATTAACGGCAAATGTATTATTTTAAGAAAATTTTACTTTTTTAGATCAGTCTTTTTTCAAGTAATACTAATTAAATTTATTATGGTTATTTTTGGTGACTGAAGAGACAGCAACAGATTCATGCCATGCACCGATGTTAATATTTTTCCTTTACAATTTACTTAAACTATTGTTTTAAAATTGCAGATGGTATAAATATTCAGCCATACCAAGATATGATCACAGTTTTCATTCTTTAGATCAGGAATGTGCAACCTTGGTTTTGTGGCTCACTTAATATACTTCATAATGTGCTTTTGCCATGTTTTTCTTTTTTTTCTGAGCTTGTAATTTTTTTTTTTGTTCTGTGCCTCCATGCAAAAAACATTGGCTACATCCTGGCCCCCCTTGTAAATTTAATCTAGAACCACCACTGTTAACAAGCTAACACTTATAGGCCATTAAAGTACAGTTTCATGTCTCTGATCTTTTTCAGAATTTGTTAGAATGGGCTTCTTGCCTCAGATTTTAAGCTTATTTATGTTTGTGGGGTGATTAAATGTTAACACTGGGTCTGAAAAGGAGGAGAACTTAAAGATGTTCCAGAAATGAGATCTAATTTTGGTCGGGGGGGGATGTCGAGGTAATTCTCCATGTCGGCTTAAACCTCTTGGTTTAAGAAAGCGAGGAAGAAATGAAAGCTCTGCTTCAAAAGATACAGACTCGTGCTCTGAACTTTTGTGTTTCCCAGTGGGGGCAGCTCTGCTGGCTAGCTGAAGGGGAATCCTTGTCTTATCGGCGCTGCGCCGCCAAATTACTTCATGTTGATTGTGTCAGAGCTTTCCAGCTGTGTGTAGTATTCACAAAGCTGATGCTCCCATTAATTTAAAAGAGATAGCTTATAGTATTTACATCTGCAGCAGGTTATTGCTAGTGGTTAGCAAATGGGGGTAGAATGAGTCTCCGCTTTTTATGTGGATTTAAGAATTTTTTATTAGTCTGTAGATGGACAGCTTAGGGAAAATAGGAGTCTGTGTAGAAAAAGAAAAATGAGGGTATAGTCATTCCATTTAACTACTTTATGAACTCGTTACAGTGAGTTCCCATTCAGTTTATATCAGCTTAAGACATTTTGAAAATCAAATACTCTATTCGGGTCACAATGGAGAGAGATTAAAGATGTCCATAAAAAAGGTGCTGAGATATTCTTTTAAACAGATGCACGCAGTGGTGAAAGACTTTTGCCAAAATATTAATAAAACATAAAGTAATAGTTTTAAAGTAAATGTGCATAATCTATTTTTGGTGTTCTGTTTCTTACATTTTGAGTGTGACAAGCTGATATAGGCTTGTTAATAAGTTTGGTTTTGCTCAGGATAATAAAAGCCAGTCAGATGTCGCTGGTAGCTTGGAAACTACTGTAGAAAAATTATCTTAAAGAGCCCTCCCTAAGTTTGCATATCCTGACTGTGAAAGCATTGTTCCTTTCTTGTAAGATGAAAGGAAAATGAGGGAAATCTGGTAGTGTGCAGAAACTGGTGAGGTAGGAGGTGCCAATGGCTCCTAATGCTTCAAACAGTCTTAAAACTTTAATAACTGTACCTTGATATGTCCTACTATACCTTGATGCTATAAATCAGATAAAATCAAAATTGATAAAAAGTCATTGATATGCTTTTTAAAATTACGTACAGGTAAATAAAACATATTTTAGTGGCTGTACCTTTGATCCTTTCTATATGTTGAGGACCTCCACATTTAGCCTTTTAACATTAATTTAAATGTAAGAACTGCATGCATAAACAAATATTTTTTTTTTATCAGTAAAGTTGGGTTTATTCATTTAAAACGGTCTCAGTTCCATTTGAGTTTATCCCATATTAATCCTAATGAAACAATGTTGGGTTCAGCTCATATATATTGCCAGTAGATAAGATGATCTAATAAGGACTTTATAGCAGTAATAAGGTGACAGTGGAGAGGAACATCTCCTGTTTAACAGAAACCTCAGGTAGAATCAGGCTCTGTGTGATCAGACATCTGCAATGAGCTGCTGGTGCTGAAATGACAGCCAACTGACAGAAGAAAAACAAAACAAGAGAATCTTCTGGACCCTGTTGTCAATGCTTTAAGGAAAATAGAGACTGAAACCTTATGGGAAAAATTATGCATATAGACAGTGGAAGTAGTGGATCATCTGAATAGAGAGTATTTAACCTTTTTCAGGCTGTTACCCCAGATGGATGATGACAAAACCACACAACCCCTTTTAAGTACCTCTGCAATGTTGCTGACATCTGATCGAAAACCCTATATTAAAGAAAAAATTCTACTTTCAGACATCTTGTATTTATCATGTGAACAACCAGAAGAGTGCTGCTGTTCGATGTGATGGCCACAGGTGGCAGTATCATTGTAAAACTCTTTTACTTTAAAACATTGACCCATCCCCAATAGACCTTTTTTCACAAAGCCCAGAAATAGTTTGCTGTTGACAATGTTAACTTCCGGTGGCTAGCACAAAAATGGCTGTCTAATAGCAACTGTTTTTGCTTTGTCACTGGTTGCTCCTTTTGGGCAAGAAAGAAACCATATATTTCTTTTTATGCCTTTCTGATTGACCCGGAGCAAAGGAAGCAGTGGGTGCAGGCAGCAAGACAAGATGAGTTTCCAGACTTTTGCATAAAGAAAGGCAGTGCTGTCAATCAGATCTGGAACAACTGCTGTGTTTTATCTAATTATCGAGGCACATTTTGTTTTGAAGAGAATATTAATCATGTATTATATTATGTAACATATTATATTATGTATTATATGATATGATGTAACATGACAGTTATAAAAATCCCAAAAGCTTTATTTGATTTTACTGCAAAACTAATCCTCACCGAATTGAGATAACAGTGCGACTGGTTGCAGTAATCTGATTAGAGCAATATTTGCAAATAAACTATTGAGTCAAGAGTATATAAAACCTGTTAATTCTGTAGTTTAGACCTTTTCTAAATGCTGGTAATTATCAATATATCTGTAATTCACTTAAAACAGAATTCACAAAAACTCAAAGCTCTAAGTCTCTTCCAGCAGATATATAACGACGGTCTTTTCCTCATAAAGGCAATATTCAAAAACATAATCGTGATGTAGATCAGTAGAACAGGAGAAAAATAGGCATAATGTGGCAGGTTTGAGAATCCAAAAATTAGCTTTTAGGAAATTTCTTTTAAAAAGTTTATAAAAAAAAAAACATTCTCTCCCATAGAGTCATTAGCAACTACTCCAACTGAAAAAATATTATATAACATGAACACAAGCTATTGATACAAGTAGACATTGTTTTTGTGATTTACATTGAAATGTCCCTGTTAAACGAATAAAATATTTACAGTTTGTACAATTATTCATAAAAATTGAGATTGATTGATTACAAGGTGAAGGCACTCAATGGTTGAGATCGTTCATGATGGTGACAGCATTGAAATTAACACATTCATAAAGGTGTTGAAATAAAACATGTTCAGTTTGGTCAATGAACGATTCGTCACGCCACACTCGCTGAACCGTTACTGTTGAAAGCGTGTCTGTGCAAAGTCACACCAATTCAAACCTGTTATAGCCAGCTTTACATCCACAAATGTAAGAGCTGGCAAGTTAATCAAACCAGTAGAAAAAATGAGTTCCATTATCGCAATGAAAGACTGCTGACCGGAAGTGACCGTTGTCAACAGCGGACTATTTTCGGGTTATGTGAAAAAGGTCCATTAGTGCACAGATGCTTACAGTTGTGTGCAAGAAGTATTTAAGCAAAGATCATTTTTAAATTGAATTTTATCCCAACTTTGACCTTCTTAGACACTTCAGTGATTGTCCAGGCTTCTGCAAGCAAGAAAACATTTAGCAAGGGCTTCCTTTGTCTACCACTGGAATTTATACAAATGAGTGTAACATTTAAATACAATTTCTACATGACTATTTCAATTTTTCAGATTGGTTGCCACTAACGTTTTTGTGTTCATTCGCTTATCGTAATAGCACTAAAATCCGATCACACCTATGCTTGTTAGAATTGTTGAGTCTGTTTTACAATTGGAGGCGGTTTATTTGTAGTTGTCTGTTGCAACTCAAAAAAGTTGGAAAAAAAGCTTAGATTCCTCAGTTAGAGTTGTGATTTTGCAAATGGGAATTCGATTTATGATTTTACACCAGGAAACAAATGCTCCTTATGTCTCCCCCCCACACACACACACATGCACACCAAGACGCCTGCACTCACTCACACAGCCACAACCCTATATTCCGCTTTCATTTCCTCTCATGTTAGCAGTGGCGACGCATTCATAACAAACCTCCTGATGTTTTTTTCCCTTCTGCTCAGAGACTCGCACAAATGCAGTGATATATGTAGAGTGATTAAATCTTCAGCTTCTTTCTCCTACCACACAATGAACCAGCAAACAATATTATTTTTGTCTCCAGCTTCCCTTTAGCTTTTTAAACTTGTGACCAAGTGTGTGTCGGTTGTGTTTTTTTGCCTGTCAGATTTTATTTCTCACCTGCTCCCGGTATTTCTCCGCGGGGCGCTGTTAGACCCGTTTGACTCCATGAGTGATGTCTCCGCAATATTGCGAAGCATATGACGTGTGTGTCTCTGGGGCCTGGTCAGGAGGCCTGAGGGGTGCTGATTAATTTAGCAGGCTATTGGTGATAACAGACTGCCTTGAGGTATGAGTCTCTGGGAGCAACACAAACACACAAACACATACACAGCGACTTCGTACGGTGCAATGAAGCTGATGGAATGAGCTCATACATAAACATTTAGCTTAAGCAGCGGCGACATGTAGGCCTTACATATGTTAGGAACAGAGCGTTGGCTAGGAAGGGAATCTTCAAATAGAAATCGACAAACCCCAGTGCTGGCCATTAGTTTACTGTTTGTGTGCACACTTGGTTGGAAAAGATCCATAGAACAAGGGTGTAAAGGAGGCATAGAGATGAAGGTGTGTCGGGTTGAAAAACTTGTCAGGTTTCTATTGCCTGAGCAGATGGAGACGCAGAGTCTGTGTTGAAAATCAGCATGCAGGCAGCAGGTGCATTAAGTTTTACCAGGCAACGTATTTAATTGTGCTCCTCCTTTCTGCTGCCATTGTCCCTCCTCTTTATGCTAAAGAAGGAAATAAACAATTCATTACTGAAAAATACCCTTCAGCAGGTAGATATAATATTGTTTATTATAGTTAGAGAAGTTAAAAGATGAAGCAGTTGAGGAATTGTCTATTTTATGGATAATTCAGCAGTAGCGAAAGGTCTAATAAGAATCATGACATTGATGCTTTTTGTGTTGCCTGGGCTTTCAGACACATTTGTATGCTTTTAAATGGAATAAAGAACCACCTGGCTTTTAGACCCTCCAACACATTTTTAATTTCCATCACTTCCTCTGCTTTTGTCTCCTTTACTGTTTCTACACTAATCTTCTCCTTCCCCGTTTCACTCGTCTCTTCTCATCTGCCCTCCCTGTGTCATGTTTAAGTCTGTTAATGAAATGAAATACCTTGGCTGGGTTAAAGAAATATCCTGCTTTCTATTCCATCCTCTCATTCCTGTCTAGCAGTAATTATGGCTGTCTAATTGGGTCTATGGAGGCTCACACGGTGTTGAAGAGAGAGAGAAGCTCTGCTTGTGTATGTTGAGGAAGTCCTGCATGACTTAAGCTGAATATAAAGTGAGTCTGCCTCCTGACCACAAAGAGAGCTTGTTGTCCTACATCCACATATGCATGCTGAGATGAGAATTCATCAATCTGAGGTGCTTTAGGGAAGGATGTAATATCTGAGCAAAGACCTCTTCTTTTTTCATTTCCTTTTTATCTGTGCTGGACTTTGTTTATCTTTATAGTTTAATTCCTATAAAGGGGCCATATTGAAAAATGTGTGACAAATAACCCATCAGTGAGCGAGCTTTACGCCGTAAAAAGTGGCTTATTGCATTTTTAGGTTAACCATAATAAACTATAAGAGCAATTTGACCTGAGAGTAATGATCAGAATTCATTCTGCTCTCAGGGTTGGAGTTGAAGCTATTAACTAACCTCATCATAATTTTATTTTAGGAAGATTCTTATTTTATTTTTTATGTCGGTAGCCTACACTTCTGGAGCAAAATTTTATTTGAAAAAAAGAGTTTGGATTTAAAAGGGGGCTCCTGATCTTTAACTTAAAGGTTTATTCCATTTAGGCCCCATGAAGGCCACAGATGACCCTGCAATGAAACAGCCCCCCTCTGTCGTATGAAATCTGATAGACCACTTAGAACAGCAAACTGAGAAGGTACGGAGTTTACTGTAAAGACAATACTAAACAGACCCCTCAAGATTAAAACCAGAGGAGGGTAGAGTAGCCAAAATTGTACTCGACTAAAAGTACTGTTATTTTAGTATATTTAGTGTAATATTTATTCAAATAAAAGTAAAAAGAAATCACCTCATAAAGTACTGAGTACTTCCTGGTGACATCAGATTTGTTTTTTAAATCAAATTGTGATGAAGAAATAACAAAACAAATGAAGGCATCAAGATAAAACGTTTGAGACAAGAGCATTGTAATATAAAAGTTAATAATTATTATAATAATTATTATTTAACTTTATTAATCTCACATTGGAGCCATTCCCCTTCATTCACATGAGAATCACCTTCACATTTTGCCTAAGAACATTCTGTCTTACTCCTATTTGCCATCCAATTACATAGCTTTTAAATTATTGCCTTCTACAAGACATAGGGCTCTAAAGGCAGAAATACAAAGGAAATGAAATGAGCACACAAAGGATTAATTTCATATCTATCTCCCTTTTTTGCATTTCTGGGTGTTTAGGCAGTAGAGCGGTTTGAGGCGTTGTATTTTCCCTCCACTCCTGCTGTTTGTGCTCTAGTCATCAGCTCTGCTCTGTGATTTTCCAGCCCCAAGCAGTCACATGACTAGTGAAACGTTGTGAAATGTAGCATTGCACATCACCAATACAGTAGATAAGTTTGATTGGTAAAACGAGTGAAATGGTGATGCAGACGTCTTTTTTGTCATAAGAACATAACTAATAGCCAAGAGTTTTAGAAGCAATTCTTGCTCATGAATATACTGGAGTAAAAGTAAAAATGATAACCTTTTAAAAGTACAAGTTCTGAGATAATCTACTCAAGTAAATGTAATGCTTAACTACCCACCTCTGATTACAATCTACAGTCAGAGAACAACATGATTTCTGACCTTCTCAGGTTAGATAGGTGAGTTTTCTAGAAGGGAAACCTGCATGGTGCATTAATATTGGCAAAAGATCTATATCAACTTAAAAAAAAAATACCCTCAAATTAAGCGAATACTTAGGTTAGAACTAACACACTATTGATTTACTGTACATTGTAACTCAGCGCTGCAAATTACCCATTACTGAGGTATACGACTAAAGAACTACCTTACTTCCAATTAAGGATCTTGGGCATTGAAGTACCATATTTTCTGGACTATAGAGTGCACCTCACTATAAGCCACGCCCACAAAATTGTTTGAAAGAAATAAGAGGAAACTTCGATATATAAGATGCACCGGGATATAAGCTGCTGATATATAATAAACTGTCTCCCAAAAAACCTGTAGGTGGAGCTTTACATATCACCCATGGAGGAGGGATAAAGAATCCTAGCTCCCGTTAGGTTGGTGGCTCGCAACAGTAAGAGCTTCAACTGAAAGATGGGGCTTCATCGTCTGTTTATTTCAGCTCTGCAGTAGTTGATCCCAGTCTCTTCATTAGTTTGGTAGCTTTAATAAGGCAAATAAATGTAAACATTTTTAAATTCAGGACATTCGTTCTTCGTGAGGCCTGCTGCTAGGATATTTTTGTGCGAAATGAAAAATACATTTCCAACTTTGACTTCTTCCTCTGGCGTTGAAAAAAATCCACAGAAAAGTATGCCATATGGTTCAAAGCATGGGAAAAGAGTAGCGTCTTATAGTCCAGAAAATACAGTAAATATTGTCTGTTTTTGTCATATTTTCTGACCAGTTCAAAGTTGTTGTGTTTTTTTTTGTTTTTTTTTTTAACCAAATGGTTTAACTCTGATTCTCTTGAACTCCAGCATTTGTTGTGACATCAGATGGAGTAGATAATGGGTTGTGTTTGACTTTAATATCAAAACCTTGTCCTCGTCAGAAATGAGACTATTAGTGTGACTCATTTTGTTGCTAAGATGTCCATTTTTGTTGAGCTTGTTGCTTGGTAATGACGCAAAGAAGGTTGGCAAAGCAGTCTTTGCTTCTTGTCTCTGCTGATTGATATGGTTGTGTCTGTCTTCAGTTACTTTCACAAGATGAAGTCCTTTGTGAAGCTTTAAACTCTTAGTTCAAGGCTATGGATGAAAGTCTTTTGGTTCTATTGGACTCAGCCTTCCGGGTATTTATTTGCCTCTTAGGTCATATTGCCCACAGCTCGAGGACAAACTGTTGATTAGCAGAGATTGTAATGTTGGTTGAAACACTATTAACCATCAGTAAGTATTTGTGGAGTACAGCACTGGAGCCATTTGGACCTATGGCTTTTTTTATTTTGTTTATTTTGTGCTTTTCAAATTTCCATAATGCATTCTAGGCATATTTTCTATCTGAAAGACTATTGAGCCTTACCTGCATCTCCCAACTGCCATGTTATCTGTATCTACCTTTGCCAATCCTCTTCTGCTCTCCATGCTGCCAATTAGCATCTCAGGCTCTTCTTTTTATGCTGCCTCATCTAATGGCTCCATTTGCCTTCCAACTGAGTCGGAATCAAACTCCGCCCGCCCACTTCACCACCTCTGTTTACCTTTGACTCTGTCCAGCTCCTTCCCTTCATCTTCCATTCCACCACCAGTGTCCAGCCCCACCATATTCATAAATCTGTCTATCCTCATCATCATTAGCGATGATCAGCACTACATATTCTGCCAAAGTAGAAGTCCCAAAGTATTCGTATTCATATTCATTTATGTCAATATACTCTCTAATTGCCTCATTGTGAGTCTCTCCAGGTGGGAATGGCTTGACTCCTAATGGTAAATCTATCAGTAAAATTAAGTTCAACAGTTTGATTCATTTCTGTGCACTTTCTCCTACTGAGGGGATGCCATACTGTATGCAAGATTGCTCTGCCTCTGTGGAAATACAGGCCAGTAAAAATTAAGCTCTGACAAAGGTAGGATAATTTTGAAAGTGATAAAGCACAATGTTACCGGAGGCATTTCATGTGGTATTTAACAAACGGCAAACCTTCAGGAAAAGAGGATGAGAAAAAGTGTTTTTCTCTGAATCAAGTCAAAGTTATTTCAAGGTAGTAATTGACAAATCAACTTTAAAGCCCATGCTTTCCACAAACTGAGGGAGAATAAGGGTCTGCTGGTTGTTAAATAAGTTGTCTGATGCCTTTGGCAGATACAAACACTGGTGGGTGATTGTAGTATGTATATGAGAGGGTAAAAATCTGAAGCATGTATAAACAGGCTGTGTATCAATATTTAGAGCCCATGCCAGCACATTACATATTATGAAGTGCATTACCATATGTATTCAGAACTAATTTAGCAAGTTAGATCAATGCAGGCTTTAATTTGGCCTTTGCCCTCTAAGCCCCATGTTTTATTGCTTTCTTTTTTCATTTAGCTTATTTCAGCTGTCTTCTGTATACTGGGATCACATAAATAAAATGATGGTCATAATTCAGACTTGAAACCCGGCCAACCAGACTGGATTTCTGTACACAGAGCGTAATTTAGTCTTGTAAAGTGCTGTTGACTTCGCCAGACTTGGCTGGACCAATGACAATGCGGGAGGCCAGACTTTATCCTTGTCTCTGTGCTAGAATTACCCAAAATGCAGCAGCTCTTTTCTGCTACCATTTAAAAACCATCTTGCACCTGCAACAGAGCGATTAAAATTAAGAATCTAATAGAGAGCACACCTTATATCCGCAGATTTTATTTAGGATAAACCGTCAAAAAGAGTTTGATCGCTTGACATGTCATATGGACCATAAGATTACAAAAACAGAGTGTCTCGCTTGGAGTTTTTGCGTCACATCCACAGTAATCTGGTTTATCCTGACAAGGCTGACCCTGTTAGTCCCGCCTTTGAAGTCGAGCTCTACCAGCGCTTTACCAAAGATACGCCAATATTTGATTTTGTATACACAGAATATATACAAAACGAAATTTCGTTTTGTGCAGCTTTCATGACATTACATTTGATCACTGCTGCACTTTAAGAAATGGAAAACTGTGTTGGAGATTTTGGTATATGCTTCGGTATATACAAGCAAAAGACCTTAAAGGATGCACTGATTCAGATAATCAGGAATTAATTTGAGCAGTCTGGAAAGTTTACCTGATATTTGTGAACACGGCCCCTTTTTGCACCTATCAGGTAAGGTCTTACAGCAATAACTATGATCTCCACATTAGGGTTACAGATGATACACTTCATTGTGTTTTCTCAGCACCGGTGTTGCTTTATATGTGCAGATACCTCTCCTCTTTATATTTTTCAGTGCTTTGGTCTGCTTGCATAAGTTTAAAACTTGGAATTTGAATTGGCAAATCTGACATTGAAGTTTTCAGGTAGCTTTCAGTAAGGCAGAGTGGTAATAATTTCTATGGATTATTGCCCTCTAGAGTCCATGTTTGTGCACACAAGCATCAACTTAATGTTAGAAACCATCACATTACCTTAAGTACAGTAGGTCTATAAACCATACGCTTTCTCGCTCAGACATCACAGTTTAGTTTTTTCTGCAAGCAAACACAGAAGAGAAAAAAAAACATCTTAATGACATAACAGATAAAACAAACAATCTCAGACGTAGTTAACTTGCTGAGCAGCAAACCAGAAGTGGATTTAATCTTTTTTGATGATGTCAGTCCTAAAAATCCAGCATTAATGCATAACCAGCCGCATCAGGCAAAAGCCTGCAGCTCAACTTAAAATCCATACATTCAGGTTATTTATGTTTATTTTCTCAGCTTTAAGAAAGGCCTGAGGAAAACAACTTTTGTTGGAATGTGGCAGGAGAACATCTTCAAGACATATTCTCCCTGCCACATAAATTCTAAGGGTTGGTATGGTTAGTGAACCTTTAGTCTGTGCTCTGTTTGGGCTTTTAAAAAGCCATTTCTGGCCAAAACCTAATACTAACAACATTATATTAGTCATAGCATTAACTGATGATTCCACTTCTCTTGACTTCAAGTTATTTTTAGGGCTCCTTGATCAAAAATCATTACAATTCATAAAAAAGAAAAACTTACCTACCCTCCTGAATTTCCTTGTACAGAGGTCATCTATGTTTTATGCTTTGTCTCACAATATATTTTTTCTCTGTTACCTCACATCCTTTTGACATGCTTGTGTAAAAATGTATTTTTCCCTGCAGAAAATTGTCTAATTTGTAACCGCAGTCAGGGATTTAAAAGGTGCTGTGAAAGAACCTACACTGTCATCCACCTATGCTACTGCCTTTATGTTTTTGTGGCATTTATTCAAAAGGCTCCTTTTTGAAGATTAAATTGCATTTTAACAATCAATAAGCTTTTTATCATAAAACATGTTTTCGGTGTCTACCATATGTTTGTCCTTTACAAAAACCCTATACCAGACAAAAGTAAATTTACCCTTAAACCTCTATGAAGTCACAAGCCTTGAACTGAGTTTATCAGTTGGGGACAAGTCTTGGTAGAAGGTCATTCTCTAAAGACTTACAAACACAGACCCCTACACAAAATGCATGTGTGAGAAGGTTTCTTGGCGCCTTTGGCTTTTAATTCTCTGTTCCTGTCATGCCGGACTGGCACCACTGAAGCAAACACACAAGAAGCCATGCACACAAACACCAGTGCTTCAGTCTGCTGCATGTATGCTTTAAACACCATCAGTTCTGTTTGTTGACACTAAATATGCCGTAAATTAATGTAATTTAAGGGACCAGCTTAACGACAGATATACATTGGGCTGGTGCAAAAATAAAACTTGACATTGACCTGTTTCATTGTTGTTGGATACATATTTTGCCACAAACCTTCCTCAATGTCATTTCAGTGATTGTGGCATTGAGTATTGAAGTTCTGTCCTCTTTTGGGCCCTACAGTATACTCTGTAATCCTCATTTGATCCTATTGTTGTTGTTGTCCTATTGTAAATGCTGGAGCTAAGATCTAGATATATTTCTTAATCTGAGTGGAATCAATATAATAATGATATTGATATAAACAAAATAAAAGCCTACTGTAAAATGAGCCTGCCAGGAATTCCCAAAACACATTCCTGTACAAATCTTTGACAGTTATTTTATCATATTTGTGTAACTTTTCCAGTAAAACGTTTAGGAAATATTAGCTTTAAAAACAAAAAGTAAAACTACATTAAAACAGCGACATCCATCAGCGACAAATGCTGCAATCATGTTCCCCCTGTGAATGCATAAGTTCTTTCCGGGTACTCCG